>NC_056731.1:216492947-216597947 GCF_019279795.1 Protopterus annectens
ATGAAATTTAAATTCTGCCTTGTTTGAAAAATGAGGAAAGAATACAGGCAACTCAATAGATTGATTAAGATTGGATACGGAAGCCACTTTAGGAAGGAAAGAAGGGTTTGGTCTAAGAGAAACCCTGTCCTTATGGAAGATCAAGTATGGAGGTTTGATAGAAAGGGCTTGAATTTCTGAAACTCGCCTGGCTGAAGTGATTGCTATTAAAAAGGCTGTTTTCCAGGTCAAGAATTGCAAATCACAGGTAGCTGCAGGCTCGAAAGGTGGCGAAGTGAGGGCTTGTAGAACAAAATTGAGATCCCAGGACATGATAGGTTCGGAGACCGGAGGATGGAGTACTAGACTACCCTTCAGGAAAGCCTTACAGAGTCTGTGAGCCAAGAGGCTAGGCTCATTCGCAACATAAAAATTAGATATCGCTGCCAACTGAACTTTTATGGTAGCCAATGTGGAACCCTGATGGAAAAGCATACACAAAAACTCCAAGACTGAAGCAATCGGGGCTGTGTAAGGATCAATTCCTTGGGTATGCGCCCAAATAGAAAACCTCTTCCATTTGCTAGAATAAATCTTCCTAGTAGAAGGCTTATGAGAGGAAGATAAAATGTGAACTACTTCCGGTGAAAACTGGTGAAGCCTAACTAACGAAGGAAGTGGAGTAGCCAGGCTGTCAACCAGAGGGTCATCAGAGAGGGGTGGAACTGTCCCGACAAGTATGTCTGTAAATCTGGTTGTGGGTCCAGAATCCAAGGAGTGTCCACAATGTAGGGTTGGAGAAAGGGGAACCAGACTTGACGAGGCCAGTGTGGAGCAATCAGAATCATTCTGCTTCCCAAGGATTGCGCTTTCTAAATCACTTTTGACAGCAAGGGAAGCAGAGGGAAAGCATAAAGCATACCGGAGGACCAATCATGAACTAGAGCATCCCTGGGTGACTCCCCCTGTGGGGGGATCAGCGTGAAGTAGCTGCTGCATTTGGCATTGAGAGGGCTGGCAAAAAGGTCGCAGCAAGGCTGACCCCATCTGCTGAAGATTCGTTCTGCAACTAGAGGATTCAGGGACCACTCGTAAGGCATCAGAATAGCTCTGCTTAGCCTGTCCGCTATCACGTTGGACTTCCACGGAATGTGCGTTGCTACCAGAAACCGTTGGGAAGATACTGCCCACTGCCACACTCGCATGGCCTCTCTGCACAGGGGATAAGATCTGGTTCCCCCTTGCTTGTTTAGATACCACACTACTGACATGTTGTCTGAGTGTATTGCAATCGTCCCTAGAGGCAGAAAGCTCTGAAGTGCCTGCAACGCTAGTAGCACCGCTCTCATCTCTAGGACGTTGATATGCAGATGTATTTCGTGATCTTGCCAAGTGCCTTGGACTGTCCTGCCAAGATAATGCCCCACCCCCACCCCATCTGGGAGGCATCCGTGGTCACTGTGGCAACCGGGATGGGTGGAACGAAGGGTTTTCCCCTGTCTAAATTGTTGTTGCAAAGCCACCAACTGAGATCCTGTTTGCATCTGTCCGTGAGCAAAATGGGGTGTGAAAGTGGCAATTTTTCGAGAGACCATTGAACAAAGAGGAGCCATTGAAGAAGTCTCATGTGCAATCTCGCTAGAGGGATCAACATAATTGTTGCTGCCATGGTCCCCAGGAGCTGAAGAACCCATCTTGCCTTTGCTTTCCTCAGGGGCATCAGTTTGTGTATCTGTTGCTGTAAGTATTTTGTGTTTGTATTAACAAACTTTACAATAAGAGGAGAAAGCTATTACATGATAGAACAAAATCCATAAAAGGGAAGTCACCCCTGATCATTATTAGTAAAAAAATACGAGCACTCATAAAATCAACTAAGGCCAATTTTGAGAGAAAAATTGCCATGGATTCAAAGGACAATCATAAGGCCTTTTTCAGCTATGTTAGGAACCTGGGTGGAAACTCACAGATATGCTCAGAATTAGTCCAAAATGATACAAAAATCACTGAACCCACAGACATTGCCAACATACTGGCAGACAGGTTCAGTGCAAACTTCACCCCTCTCCCCTAAAGGAGAGATAACTATCCCAGCCGAGTGTAGCCTCCCGGACATCTCAAATGCGCAGGTGAAAGCTGCTCTCTCTAAAGCTAAAAACACAGCATCAATGGGACCAGATGGTGTCCCCGGCTGTGTGCTACACGAGCTAAATGAGGAATTAAACCCGCACATAAGGCAGCTGTTTAATCTCAGCCTTACCACAGGATACGTGCCCAAGGAGTGGCGACGGCAACTGTGGTCCCACTCCACAAAGGTGGCACCTCACGGACCCTGGTAATTACCGCCCATAAGCTTAACAAGTCTAGTCTGCAAAGCTATGGAGAGGATCATAATGGAGCTCATAAACAAAGATATAGGGGACTTGCAGACATTGGACCCGACCCAGTTTGGCTTTGTCAAGGGAAGATCATGCCTTTTGAACTTGGTCGACTTCTTCAAATAGTCACCAAGGCCATTGATGAGGAAAGGCAGTCCATACAGCCTACCTTGACCTTGCAAAGGCTTTCGACACAATACCCCACTCGGGTATTGTAGAAAAACTTACCAGCTTAAATGTAAACCCATATGTCACAAGATGGGTTGCAAACTGGCTTAAGGACAGAACCCACAGGGTTAGAGTTGCTGGCGCTGTGTCAGACTCCAAGCCGGTCACAAGTGGTGTCCCACAGGGCTCGGTCCTTGGCCCCTATTGTTTGGCATCTACTTCTCAGAAGTACAGGCCAACATGGGAGGACTTTGGCTGACAAAGTTTGCAGATGACTGCAAACTGGGCCATAGTGGAAAGTGCATCGGACACTGATATCCTTCAGAAGGGACTCACGGAAACAGATAGCTGGTGCCAGAGCCATGGCCTGAAGTTAAACGCCAAAAATGTATAGTCATACCCTTCGGGAAAAACAAGGTAACCCCAAGCTACCATATAGGTGGCAATCCACTAAGCACAGAAGAGGTTATCAGGGACCTGGGGACCCAGGTTGACAGTGGCCTTTCTTTGACACTCACATTGCTAAAGTGGTTAGAAAGACCTTCTACATTGCCCACCTGATCATGAAGGGATTCACATCCAGATCTAGTGAGGTCATTGTTCCCTGTACTCTTCACTTATCAGACCAATGATCGAGTACAATGCCCCATTCGGGATGTATCTCACCCGACATCTGCAGCAATTGGAGAGACCCCAAAAGTTCCTCACCAAAAGGATAAAGGGACTCCAAAATCTGTCATATGCTGCCAGATTGAAGAAACTCCAGCTCTATTCAGTCGCATACCGTCTGCTCAGAGGTGACATGTGCCTGACATACAAGGCCATGTCCAACCCGGAATTAATGGACATGCTCCACCTCAAAAATCCAAATCCACCAAAACCACTAGAGCAAGCGACTTAAACCTTAGCACGGATATAAATAGGACGTGCTGGAGGGATAGATTTATCACTCAGAGACTCCCTATGCTGTGGAATAAAATCCCGGTCCATGTGAGGCAGAGCACCTCGCTGACTCTGTTCAAGAGAAATCTAGACCTGTGGATGGGAGATCGTAGGTTTACCCCGGGAATCATCTCTGGGTCACTGCTGGACAGAGGCACAACAAACTAATGGGCACAGTATTTTTTCATATAAGGGGTGGCGTAAGCCACAATAATTTGGGCTAGGCTTATAAATGCCTTAGGGCAGATAGCCTAGTATAAACCTATGAACCTATGAACCTATGAAGACTCTTACCATTTCCTGCGGTAAAAATGCTTGCATTCAAACGGTGTCTAATTCTGCGCCTATAAAGGTGACACGCTGTGAGGGCAACAAGGCAGATTTTTCCCAATTTAGTGTTATGCCGAACTGTTGACATAGAACAATGGTAGCGTCCCTGGTTTGGACTAGTAGATGCCTGGTGGGGGCGGTAAGGAGCCAGTCATCCAGATACGGAAACACGTGGAATCCCTGATGTCTCAAGTGAGCAGTCACCACCGCCATACATTTGGTGAACACCCTGGGGGCTGTGGTGAGACCAAAAGGCAGGGCTCAAAACTGGAAATGACTGGCTCCCAGCCGGAAGCGTAGGTGACTCCTGGATGCCCTGTCCATTCTGACATGGTAGTAAGCATCCTTGAGGTCGATGGAGCACATCCATACCTCCTCTCCCAAGAATGGGAGAATCAATTGTAGTGTGACCATATGGAACTTGGACTTCTGTACATAGTTGTTCAGTCGGCTGAGATCTAATATGGGTCTCAGGTCCCCTGTTCTTTTCGGCACCAAAAAGAATCTTGAATAAGTCCCTAATCTGACTTGGTCTGAGGGGACACGCTGGATGGCTCCTTTTCCTAGCACTTTGAAACCTCTGAGGCTGCTTGATCCCTTTGACTGGGTGGAACGTCCGGGATTCTTCTGACTGAAGGGGGGTCTGACGTAAACAGGATGACATAACCACCGGAAATTATTCGTAATACCCATCGGTCCTGGGTGATCCTTTTCCAGGCTTCCAGATATAATGAAATCTGACCCCGACTGGCTCCAGATAAGCACAGCAGGGCACTACCTCAGGAACGAGAGTAGGGGGAGCCATGAAAGGAATCACGGTCTCCCGAATTGTGGGGGCCCCCTCTGCCTCTAGGGCAGTGTCTCCCTGAATAACCTCCCCCTCCTCTGCCTCTGGAGGGGGACTCACCTTGTGCGGCAGGAAAAAACCTCTGTGATTTTTTTGAACCACATCTTCCCACCCCGCTGGGCCTTGGGGTAAGGCCTAGAGGGAAGGGAAAAACGGACCCCTACGGTAGACAGGGTCTTTCCCTCTTGTTCGCACCTGGTGAGGGTGTCTTTCACTTTGGTTCCAAACAAAGAAGAACCATCAAAGGGGGCATCAGTGAAAGAAGACTTGAAGGCCTCCGCGAAGTGACAAAGGTGCAACCAGGCTTGCCTTCTAAGGGCAACTCCTGAGCTTGCTGCCCTACTCGCTCCATCGGCTGCATATAAGATGAGCCGCATGGAGGAGTTGACTATGGAATTGAGGGTAGACACCTGGGTGTTAACCGTCTGGGCCACCGCCTCAGGAACGTTACCCGCAAGAGTACCTCCTAACTCCTTGAGGAGATCTCTCTGGAGCCGAGTGAAATGAGACAGATAGTTCAGCGACCATAAGGTAAAGGTTGCTGACGAGAGGGTATGCTTCCCGTACCAGTCCATGGTCCTAGACTCCTTGTTAGGAGGATGGACGGAGGAAGAAGTCTCTGCTACTTCCTTCTGAGTGGCCGCCGCCACCACCATGGCATCCACAGGGACTCCTTTGGACAGAAACTCCTTACCCGGGGGGAGCAGAAAGAAGCTTGTTGGGACGCCTGGGTACGGGCTCCACAGAATCAGGGTTTTCCCACACCTTTCGACAAATTAAATCTAGGAGCTCGTTGAAGGGTGGGGACACCCAGGAGGCAGAGGGCTGAGCACCAAAGGCCTTAAGGAAGACCGAGTCATCCTCGGAGGGGGCTTTGGATGGCCAGTCACCTCTTTGTTTCAGTATCTCCAGGATGTCGGAGAAGGAATCATCATCAGAGGATGACTTGGGGGACCCCTCCGATTCCTCGAGGTCAGTATCAGAGGTGAGAGACTCATCCTGGGAGTCTATGTGCTTCCTCTTGCACGTTTTCTTTCTAGGGGGCTCCTCAGGCACGAACTCTGAAGGGCCCTCAGAAACTTGGGGACCACTTGTGGGGGTATCCCTAGGCCTTGCTGCTCCGCTGTCTACAGATAGGAGGTGATCAGAGGCTCTCACCGGAGTGGTGGGGGACAGAATGACCGACCCGCATGATGTAGCTGACGATCTGGCCAGTGCAGTCCACATGGCCTCAAAGGCAGGCCCCCCCAAGTCCGAAGACCGGCCAGCCTCCGAGACCAAGACAGGAGTCGGGGTCCCTCGAGCCGAGGCACCGAGCGGAAGACTCAGAACTGAAATATGTCCCGAGATATCCCCCTCGGACCCGACTGAAGAATCTCGAGTCCCGAACCACGTGGATGGAGACGACGGGGTCGGAGCCGACGTCGGTACCGATAGGCCCAGGGGGGCTATCGGAACCAACCTAGGAACATCACGCGGCGGCGGAACACTCTCGCTCCGAAGACAGAGATGCGCTCGGAGGAGGAATGATCGAAGAAGGGGTCTGGATGGGCTCTGGAGCTGACTGGGCCGGAGCCGAAAACAATTTTGCCATTACCGGTGACTGGAGGAGCCTCTCCACCACCCTATCAACATCCACATCAGAAAGGGTCCTGGAGGATTTGGAGGACAGGGAGGGAGATCGAGATCTCCTCTCAGGTGAAACTGGTCTAAGACTGGGCGATCGGCTCCATAGAGGTTCCAGTATAATTGGAGCCTGCGCCGGTTCCATCAACACCGACACTTCCTGCGGCCCCAAGGACAGTGGCGCTGAGGAGGTCGAAGCAAGTTTTGTGACTTTCTCCGGTGGCTCCAAAGAAACTGAAGGAGCTGGAGATCTCTTTTTAGATTTTGAGGACTTAGGTTTAGCACTGGGAGAAGAATCCATGGCCTCTTCAAAAGACGGTTTCACAAGTCCCTTTAAAATCAGCTTATTCTTTCTTTCTTGGAGCACTCTGGGACTAAAAGCATGGCAGAAGCTGCAGGACTCCTGCAGATGGATGGCTCCTAGGCAATAAACACAAATTGAGTGCCCATCGGTGATGGACATTTTGTAACCGCACTTGGTGCACTTTTTAAAACCCGAAGGTTTGTGCTCTTTGGAATCCTTGGACATTTTCCAACAAGCAATCACAAAAAAACAACACAGCACTAGTCACTGTCTGACAAGAAAGGACCCAAACACACAATACCACAAAAAGCGGGAACAAGTTAGTAAACTGGACAGCACACACACAAACCCTAGCATGAACACGCACTGAAACAAAAAAGGCCAAAAACCTCTAACTAAAACGGTTTTCTGACCACAAATAGCAAGGGGAAACTGACACTAAAACCTCTAACTTAAATGGTTTTAGCGCGAACAACACAGGACAAGAGGACTAGGTCCTCTAACTGAAACGGGCCTAGCCCGAAAGAACAGTTAGCGGGATACCACAAACCACAAACACACTACCTAAACCAAAACAATACTAAATAGACACTAGCTATGAAAATAGCTTTTGTTTGTAAGAAAATTTCTCAAATAACAAGAAAAAAAAAAGGTACTTAGCCACAGCCAAGAGCGAGACCACTTCCGAGCTACACAAGCGGCAAACGAGATCTGGGGATATGGAGCAGTGCACCATGGAATACCTGCTTAGCCCAGCCAATAGAAGACTTCGAGCTGGAAAAGTTTGGCCGAGTCGGAGCCCATATTCATCTCTGAACTCACGGGTAAGAATGTAGGTGAGATTGGACTACATAACATTCTATGTTTCCAGTTACCTCTTTCTTCCCTACCACACCTTCTACCTTTGCCATCCAACTGAAGAAAAATTCTTTGGAGTCTCCTTGGGGTATATCAATACCTATGCAAATACTTCCAAGCAAACATCCTAAATCTTCTAGGCTTTTTTTTTTGCACATTTGGGAGCCATACATATGTCCTACCATTGTTCCCTTGTAAATTGCTTATCCAAACTCTTCCCAATCTTTTCTAACCTCCTCTGATTGATTTCTGAAGTTATTGTGCAATATTTTATAAGTCCTACTAATTATCACTTTAGCAGAAGCTTCTATTCTAGATTCAACTAAAAACCCTGCCAGTGCAGGTCTTTCACTTAAGATTCCTGTCTCTTTTTCTTAACGTATGCTGTGGTATCAATCTCTGGTAAGGAAGACAGTCTCTGGCTTGCAGTCCAAATGTCTCCTTATCCTCTAGTAATTTGCACCCAATATCTTGGCTCCTTTGCCAGTTTTCCCCAGTAAATTCCAATCAGTAAATACTCTTGATCTAGTGATAACTTGTCCCGCATCCTTATAGGATCAAAGCTTTTGTACCATTATCACTGAATCTATCTGCAATACAGCTGGTTTATTCAGATCACAGTATTTAATTTTTGTGCATCTGTACCCAATTTTCAGAGCATTTTAAATGTATTTCAGTTGTCAGCTTCCCTCCCATACTACATCTTGTTCTAGTACCTTTCTCAGCAGCATAGCTATCTCAGACATACCAAGTACAAACTTACCAAGACACTGCATCACTCCTAGAACTCCCTATAATGCTTGCATGCCTTTTGGCCTTGATATTTGCACATCTGATCTAACTCTTTTCTGCAACAGGCTTCACTCCCTCTAACAGCAGAATAAGTCACATTTCAGATACATCATTCTTATTTTTCATTTGTTCTTCTTTATCTTGAAATTAAGCTGTCTTTATCTACCTAGCACATCATTCTCTGTAATGTTCTTCTTAGGTCCGTTCCACCCTAAAAGAAAATCAGTTTTGCTGACAGTATCTTCCAAGCCTTTAACTACTTGTGCAACACTTATGAATACTTATGGTGATGATGAAATATCACATAGGATGAATGAATATGTACCTTCCTTATGGTGTATTACATGTACTCAATCTGGAGCTTGCTTCCCATGTAGTCAACTGTCAGAAGCCCCTCTTTGCAACCAGTAGTGAAGAGAAACAAAAAGTACATAGTTTCCATAGCAGTAAGAACTGGATGAACAGGTCCAGCCTTGTCCACCAATGGGACTAACGTCACAGGCTCTGCACTTGAAACTTTCCCAGATTTTAGTCCCTCCTTTTTTATGAATAATGTTCTGCCAACTACCTTCTCCAAATTTTGGTTATGCCTATTTAAGGTAGATCAGAAACAAATACATTGCCAGTAAAACTCCACCCATATAAGTCTGCATCACAGTAACAATGTTGTGATGGTGGCGATGATTCTGGTACAGGAAAAAGATGTATACAGTTCCTCCTATATTCCACACCCTCAGAGTCTACCAGGTAGGATTTTGGCTCAGCACAGATGCCTGTAATCTGTCCAATTCGATCAAAACCTTTCACTGTCTGGATTCGTACAGCTTCTCCTTCCCTCAATGGGCAAAGTAATCTGCTCGATGTGTCGTAACTAGATTTCTGGATATTACACTTCTTAATCAATTGAGTCTTGATGGTTTTATTGTTCTTAGGTTTAGGCTTCAATAAACTGGAAGTAATGGGTAGCGTAGTTCTAGCTTGCCTGGAAAGTCGTCTGTGAGCAGGTGAGCCAAGAATATCATCAAGGGGTATGTTTTTGAGATTAAGCAAATTGAAGGACACATTGACCTTTCAAGTAACTGCTTTGCAATCTGTACTGCATGTTCAGCTAGACCATTTGACTGAGGATATTCAGGACTACTAGTGACATGTACAAAGTCCCATTCTTTTCCAAATTTCTGGAACAACTGGCTAGTAAACTCAGTACCACTGTCAGAAAGAACTTTGTATGGACTACCATGAACTGAGAAATGGCATTTCAGTTTAGTAAGATGTTAGGTTAGGTAGTACATCAGTCTCAAACCAATTTGAATAACAGTCTACCAAAACTAAGTAGTGCTGATTGTTCCACTCAAAGATATCAGCTGCAACTGTAGACCAATGTAGTTCAGGAACTGGATTTAGCTGAAGTAGTTCTCTTTGCAAATGCAGTCTAGTACTTGCATACTGAAGAAGAAGAAAGTATTTTATCAATGACTTTTAGTAATGAACTCCAAAATACTAATTCTCTCGCTCTTCTCTTAGTGGATGTGGATCCTGAGTGACCACGATGCAAAATCTGGATATATTCTTGTTGTAAGGAAGCATCAACAACAATTTTAGGACCTTTGAAAATAATGCCATCTTCCATCAACAATTCATTTCTCAAAGTAAAATAGGTTTGCACTTCAGGTGGTACACAAGATTGCTTTGATGGCCATCTAACATTAATGTAGTGGTTGAGTTTCTGCAAAATTGGATCATACTGAGAGTGATCTCTCAACTCATCAAGTCTAGTGGTAGAAAAATCACGCACTGACATTACATCAAAGTCAAAATTCTCTGCGTAAAGCTGTTCTGTCATATTTCTGGGTGATCTGGATAAGGTATCAGCCAGATAGAGCAATTTGCCTTTCATGTAGACCATTGTGAAATTGTACTTTTGGAATTTCAGCATCGTTCTTTGTAATCTCACTGGAGCAGAATGCATAGGCTTCTGTAGAATAGTAACTAGAGGCTGATGGTCAGTTTCAATCTGAATAGCTCGACCATAAATATAATCATGTAAATTGAAACATGCAAATACTATTGCCGAAAGCTCCTTCTCAATCTGAGCATACTGCATCTCAGTTTGGGTTAGTGTTCTAGATGCATAGGCTACTGGTCTGCACTCTTGAAGTATAACTGTGCCAAGACCAAATTTTGAAGCATCACGTAAAGCTAGACTTGGGTTTTGCTGATTCATGCTTGTACTGCACTAAGCTGGAGCAAGCTCCTTTCTTAGAACTTACTGGAAAGCTATGCGTCTTCCCTGAAAACCTCGTAGCTGCCATGTGCTTGGGCATGCTTTTGTTTGACATGTGTTGCATACTATCTACATTTGCTCTGGAGCCAACTGACACCATGCTCTTGTCACTCGCAAGCATACTTGTGTGTTTTTCTGTCACCTCATGGATATGACAGATCTCTATGGCTATGCTCAACGTTAAATCACTATCACGAAGTAAAATCTTTCTCACAGTAGCACTGTTAATACCACACACAAGCCTGTCCTTTATCAGCTCATCTTCTAAGTCACCAAGCCGACACATCTTAGTTTTCTTTCTCAGGTCAATTATATAACCTGCAAATGTTTCCCCTGGTTTCTGATCGCTCCTATAAAACAAATGCCTCTCTAATGTAATATCTGTCTGGAGGGGGTCACACATTTCTCTGAACTTGCACTTCAAACACTCTGGGTCTTCTCTTGATTCAGCCTGCACAACAATATGATGATTTTCATTTTCTCCTTTATATACTGCAGGTGCATACACAAATGAATGCTTTCTTTCTATGGCCTCTGACCCAGTGAGGTTTAGCAAAATGAATGCACTGGTGCATGCATCTCTATCTGCATAAGCTGCTTGTATGAAAATATCACACTCTTGCTCAAATATTCTCCAATTCTCTTCAATATTCTGAGCAAATATAAGTGGTAGCTGGCTTTCGAAATCCATCTGCCATATTAACACATACCAGTGAAGGGTTTTGCAAATAAGCACAACGATACACTTATGCACATATGACAGAAACTTATGCCAGCATTTGTAACTTTGTCCAATGACTTTGTGCTTCTGTATTTATACCTTTGGGCTATTTGAAATAATGCTAAGGAACAAATATGCAGTAACTTTGAATAATTGGACTTTGCGAAATAAACTTCTCAGGCAAAATGCTAAAGTCATTTATCATCATTTTAAGAAACATCTGAAACAACTTTATGATGCAAGTGAAATAATTCTCGAGCACTGTAATACTCTTGTAATGTCATTTTGCAATAAATCACCTATCAGTGTAAGAAACCTATGAAATAACTGCATGATGCGAATAAACTGGACCTCTATTGCCCAAAACTCAATAACACTTAGAAGTAGTTGCACTTTGCGAATAACTGCATACAGCACACTGAAATATCCCCAAAATGACGGCACCTTGCTTGGCAACTCTTTACAGTGCAAGAAACACTCTGTAATGGCGACACTTTGTGAATAGACACACCCAGCACAAGAAAGTTTTCAAAATGGTTATACGTTGACTATATATCATGAAACAGTTGCACTTTGTACACAGTAACACCATGCACAGTAATAAGCACACACTATAAGCACTTTTAAACAGTTTGAGATGCTTCAAATACATTTAGTTATGCCCTAATTCATTACGAAGTCGTAATTATGCTAAAACATAGCAGTTTGCCAAAACACATGCAGTCACCTTGCTTTATTTTTGCTTAATGTGCCCTTTTTGCCCTTATTATATTAGTTTTACTCGTTTAAGCCCTTTTTATGCCCAACATACTTTTCTTGTGCTCGTTTTACTCTAAACATGCCCAGTTTTGCTTTAACCATGCTCATTTTATCTTTAAATATAGTCATTTTGCTTTACTGTTAATTGTTTCATCAAATACCTTTATTTTTAAACATTTTTTTAGAAAATAAAACTTTTCATGCCTTCCACTTGCTCAGTAATGCAGTTTGTGCCCTTGTAATGCCCAGTTTTGTCTCTTCTATCAAATAAACAATTTGTGCTCCTTCTCATTACCTTTGACTCTTTTCTGGCTCTTTTTGTGCTCGTTTCTTAGTTTTACCTTCACTGTCATCTCTGCACCTCATGGCTCTGATCTTATTCTCTTCGATCCCGGTTCTGACACCATGTTGCTCTCCTACTTTGGACACAATAGAAGAGTCTTCGTGGGTTCTGTTCAAGCAGCTTTATTTTATACAAACACATCACTATAGAAGTTTACTGACTTTAACTTAAGTAACTGATATACAAACCAACAACTGTGATTGTGCATGCTCTCACTCTGGCTGCTCTTACAAAATGGCACTAGGGATTGCATGTGTATGGAATTTATACGTGCACATACAGCCTTGACATGCTTCTTAAAGATACAGCACACTTCACTTGAATTCTATCTACACTATGAATTCTTTTTGTGAGAAATCGCTGTGAACGCTTCAACTGTTGCATATGTCTGGTGAGGTACATACTGAAGGGGGCATTATATTTAATGACAGGGCTTATGAGGACAGGGTACAATAGGATGATGGCTTGTTTGGACCTATATGCTATACCCTTGCTTAAACTGTGGAACACAGAATGATTTCCTCAACTTGGTATAAACACGTTTGTCAAAAGGTAAATCTCTGCCTACATGTACTCCCAAATCCCACACTACAGGGTCTACTTCTCAGGGGTGTATTATCAAAGTGGTAGTCTGCAGGGCCATCTTGATGAAGGATACTATGATGCACTTCTTGACATTGTGTTTTAGACCATGATTCTGGCACCAGTTATTTGTCTTTTTCAGGTCTTTTTGCAGTATAACAGCATCTTGGGGATTCAATGACTGCTCCCAATTTTTAATCATCAGTGCAAACTTGGTCAGTCAGAGGCCCTTGACATTAGCCTTGTCTTCAGAAAAGTGGATTCCAAACAGTAGTGGCTCCAGTACTGAGCTTTAGGGGACACCACAAGTAACTAGCCTTTTCGTGGAAGTAGACTCATCCATCCTAACGTCTTGGATAGAGTGGGGTATTGTGTCAAAAGCCTTGTCCAGGTTGAGGTGGGCAGTATGACCTATTTGCCCTTGTCCATTATTTTGGTGACCTTCTCAAAGAAGTCCACCAAGTTCAGGAGGTAACAACTGCCCTCGACAAACCCAAATTGTCTAGGGTCCAGTGTTAGTAGGTTACCTATGCTATCATTTGTGACAGCAAATATGATCCTTTCTATAGCTTTGTATAACAGGCTAATGGGTCAGTAATTACCTAGGTCTGTGTATGGACTGCTCTTGTGCAGTGGTACAACCGTTGCATTCCTCCTTAGGTATGAAGCCTATCTGGAGGGTGTGGTTGAATGGCGATTCCAGTAGGATTGACAGTTCATGTTTCATGCTACTAAATAGACATCCTGGGATATTATCAGGACTTGCTGATCCTTTTGATAAAGTATTCTTGGCCTTGGAGAGTGCCTTAAGGACCTGCTTGCTAGTGATGGTTGGAGGAGTGATGGATGTCAGAATTTCTTAAGGAATATCCGGGGGGGGGGGGGGGGTCTGGGTAAAGTTTGAGCCAACTTTGCCAGCCAGGTTGGCTATATTGTCTGGTTCTGAATAGGTGTACCATTTACAATTAATCTGGTACACTGCTGTGCATTGCCTTTGAGGTTTTGGACATAGTTGAATACAGTCTTGTGACTGTCCTTAAACTGAGTAGCTATTTTTACCTCAAATTTGCTTTTTGTAAACTTAATTAGCCCCTAAGTTACTTATTTAAACTGACGAAGAAGCTTTTACCTTGCTATTTATCGACCCTCCTAGTTTTGAACATGTGTTTCTTCCTTTTGTTGTACACCAAGATGACTTGTTTTTTTATGCTGGCTTTGTGCTTATTTTGGGTAGGTATATGGCTGTTAACGTGGCTAAACAGTGTTTCTGTGAATGTTTCTGCATATGTTGTAGTGGTCTCAGGATTGAGGGGGTTAAAATTCAGGAACGGTGATGTTTAGTAGTTCACCTCAGAATATTCTCAAAAGTCCTTGGGTTCACAGGTGTCCCTGGTTTGACATTTACTACAAAGAAGAAAGCTTTATGGTCAGACCTGACTGTGAGGACATTATAGTGCAGGGATACAATATTCTACCATGTTTGTGAGGACCAGGTCAAAGATGTCTTACACCTGGTGGGTATACAAACAAGCTGGTACAGGGTGTTGGTATTTACAAAGTCCAGGAATGTCTGGCAGTATGTTAGAGATCGTGTAAGATTCCCAGTTTATACTGGGGTAGTTGAAGTCACCCAGGAGTAAAGTGTTGGATTGGATGAGAGTATAAACAAGTACCTTTAAGTGAGTGCTGTGGTTTTCTTGGGTCATTGAGGGTGACCTATAGCTTGCAAGGATATGGTATGGGACCTTATTTATGGTGATTTGGATGTGAAGAAGTTCAACCTATCATGCTGATGAACCAGTCTTGAGGTGTGTTTGGTTTTAATGTATATAGAAATACCTGCACCCTTCATCTCTTCTTATGCCGTAGCTGGTCGAAGTGTGTAGTAGACACTGTAGCCTGCAGTGCTGGGTTAACTTCTGCAGCTTTAAACCATGCCTCAGTCACTGGACAGACTTTTACATTCTCGAAGGTGACAAGAGCTTGCAGGGAGTGGAATATCTGCTCAAACTCCTACCACTGAGCAGCAACACCTTTACATTTTCTGGTATGGTACAGCTATGTTGGAAGGTTTATCTGGTACATGATGGTTCTCAAGGCAGAACTGAAACTCTGGGGGTGTAATAATCTAAAATTACAAGGCACATAACTCTATGGTTGAATTGAGAGTCAGGATAATGTTGCCCAAAGTATGAAGACTCTTAGCCTCTACTGGTACTGGAGTAACCATGCAGTTAGACAGAGGGACTAAAGGTTAGGGAGAAGCTTGTCAGACAGGTGGGTCAGAAGGATTCTGAAAGGTCTCAAGTATTCATACGCCACTAGAGATAAGGCCAAAGTAGAAAAAAACAAACTCATCTAGGCCAATACCTTGCTATCAGAATGACCCAACATACTCAGTCTGGCCTTCTGTATTAATTTTTGAATATGAGGAAATTGGGGAAAAAGTGTTGGCAAGGGGCCATTTCTGAACGACAGCATCCCTGTGATATTACTGGGGGGATGAGGGAAAAGCAATTCATTGACACTGAAACATTTTTAAACTTATACATATTTGTAATGTATATACAGTACATTATGAATGCTTGATTTTCTTTTGTATTTCTACTGTATGTGACTTGTGCGTAAACTACTGTTCCTGGGCTGAGACTAAAACTAGTCTAGTGTGGTAAGTGTTCTACCCCTGCTTAACAAATAAACTACATTTGGCATTGGTCAGGGATGCAAAGAGGAAACAGCATACACACCCACACACACACACACACACACACACACACACTCACGGGAAGAAATTATTCTGTGCCACCAACGGGCTATAGGAAGAGTGACTGCCTCTGTCCACTAAACAGTAGGTAGGAATGAGTCCCACTTTGCTTGTTAACATAACAAACAATTGCCAAGTTATCAGTGTGGATAACATCACTTTGAGGCAGCGAGTCCTCTTATGCTTGTAATGTCCTTTGATAAATCTCCTCTACTACATCTTACCAAACATATCCCTTTTTTCCCCTGAATGACTCCCTGAACCTTATCTTTAAGAAAGAAGAAGATGCTGAGAAATAATAAGAAGCACATATACTTTGTGGTAATATGTGAAATATATCTCACTAGTATGTGTAACACAAACTGGCAACAAGAACAAAAGGAAGCTTCCTACCAATACATATTTTATGCGGGAGCCTTTCTCAGCTACCAATATTCAAAGGAATCCATAGGGGAGACCAACACTGGTTTAAACAGGCCATGAGCCACAGATGAAATATCAGGCCATGAATGAAGACCATTTAAGTAGGTAAAGCCCAAATGTTATGATTTCCTACTACAGTTACACTCCTTGTAGGAGATATTCAAGATATAGCAATGCCATTACTTTTGCATCCTAAATTACAACCTAAGTACAGTTAAAAAAAATTAATATTCATGTTTAACATCTATAACATTTTACTAGAAAATCGCTAACTGCAGTGTACACCAGTCATACAGAGATACAGCCCCAAATACAACCCAGGTAGCTAGAGTTTGATTAGTGGCTCAATTGTTTGACAGCACAGGCAGGGTGGATCGGTGTGCCAAAGTTTGCTCTGGAACTCTGATGTCAGGGCCCTGTTGGAGAGCCAAAGGTAGTCATGCAGTGTGAGGGGGTCAATAGGATGTGAGCTTGGCCACCCAAGTCTGCTAGCACATATGGGGAACAAGCATATAAAGAATGAGGACACAGAGGTTGCCCTCTCTGTTATGCAAGTGCTCACATCGTCACTAGGGTTTGGGTGTAGATTAGGTTCACAAATAAAAAATGCTCTCAATGCCAAGAGCATAAAGCTCCCTTATGGCTGCCAAGATGACAGCACCTTAGAGGCTTTCAAGTCAGGAGGCAATGGAGGCAACAAAAAAAAAAATCTCAACTGCTTCAGACATATAATCCTGCATTACTGGTTATCGCAAGCAAGTTTATATCACCACTAGAATATGCCAGGTTCCCAAATTGAACTACATTTAGCTTCTTCAGAGGGTGGTATTTGTCTTCTGCTTCAAATCTAAACTTCAGTTCAGGTCCACAGCATATCAAAAGTGACTAGCTGGCATTACATCAAAAAGAAATTGCATGTGCATTTCTCCAAGGATCACTGGAAAAAAAAACATCACAAAATATTACTGTATGGATCCAAGCAAAATTGCCCAGTAAATACCACTGTTGAGATTCATGCAAGTCTGTAGCAGATTTAGGAATAAGTTGTTCCAAACTGTCTATGAATATTTGTCTGAAAATGTTTTAACAACTGTCAAAGGGTGAATGAGATGTTATCTCAAAAATGGGCATGCATTTATTTTACTGTCATAGTTTGCCAATTTGTATTACACTTAGTTTCCATTTGGGGTGTGTATTTGATTTTAAAAGAAAGGCGAAGCGATACATATTTAGAATATATTTGCAATAACTTGGTATTACATTAGAAGTGAAATTAAATTACTTCAAAACAGTGACATTTCCATAGCTGTAAATTCATACGTTTGAAATAACTTCAGCAGTAAGTTGCTTCTAAATGTAATAGTAGAATGACAGTCCTCTGTGATTTTTGACCTATTTAAAAATAACCAAAAGTTATGCTAATAAAATTCCCTGTCATAGGCATAGATTACAGGATGTACATGGATTTTTTTCAGTGAGTGTGGCATTTTTCAATATGCTTTTATTTTCACAAGGTGTAGGAATATGACATTTGTTTATGGTAGGGAATGCAAAAAATGCAACTTATGTGCAAAATATATATAGGTATTAAGATGACACACCAGAATTACAGATAAACTATATTTCTCTAGAATAGTGACATGTTCTGTCACTAGATTTATGGTAGTCCCCCTCCTAAAATATACAGATGTGCAGTGGCAAACATTATACAGAAACAATATGCTACTCTCATTATACCTAAATTAATCAATTAAGCACATTGCATACTAGAATGCTATGACTTATTTCCCTGACAAATGTACTAGAAAATGCCAAATTGTTTAAGATACATAGGCCTGTATTGGTATGTACTCTCCATAATCCTTTTTTTGTTTGTTTTGTTTTAAATCATTCCTTGTGTATCAATCACACATATGACATTTGTTCTGACTGACAAACTCTGTAAATATCACTTTTATTACTTTAGATTAAAAAAAAGAAACTGGTTCCCAGAAGAATTACATGTGCTGTCATTTTAAACATTACACCAAAACGCGTTCCTATCAGTTCGTCGAAACTTCAGCAGTTCGAACACCATATGTTCGAACTGTGAAGTTCTAAAACAGTTTATCATGAAGCAGCGGAACACCAAATTCTTTCCCAGGGAAAGAATTTGGTGGGCCGTTTCTGCAGCTTCGCAATTTTCAGCACTGTGGTGGAAAGTTACGGGTCGGGTTCAGGTAAGTGTGTGATTGTGCAGATGTTAGGGTTAGGGCACAGGTTAGGTGAGTTAGGGTTAGGGCACGGGTGAGGTTGGTGTGCGATAGTGACAGACTTTAGGGTTAGGGCGGGATAGGTGAGTTAGGTTTAAGGTGCGGGTTAGGTGAGTTAGGGTTAGGGCACGGGTGAGGTGGGTGTGCGATAGTGACAGACTTTAGTGTTAGGGCAGGATAGGTGAGTTAGGGTTAGGGCGCAGGTCAGGTGAGTGTGCGATAGTGACAGACCTTAGGGTTAGGGTTTGGATTAAGGTAAGTGGATAGATAGTAGTGTATGTACAGTTTAGTGTAGGGTTAGAGGTAGGATTTTAAGTGTGTGTGTGTGGATTGCTGTTTTTATGGTGTGCTTGAGTTGTGTGTGTGTTTCTTGGAACAGCGATTTTTTCCCTGGGAAACAAATCTCTGTTCTAAGCATTCGATATTTTTGCACTTCGAGGTTAGAAGTTCGAACATATGGTGTTCGAACTTCTGCTGTTTCATTGAAGTGATACAGACCCCACCAAAACACATTCAACATGTGCAGACAAATGTTCATACATTCAAGATGAATGAAAGTAGCTCATATAATCTGCTTCTTAAGGTTGAATCTCCAGGTGTGTTGTCCTGATTCTTTTAAGAATCTGAAAGCAGTACGTAAATGTTTGCGGGTAAGTATGGTCTCCTGAAAACTCGTAACATACAATGTTTTATTCACTTTAAAATTAAAGTTTTCTTCAGAATAACAAAATATAAAAGCTATGACAAACAGATATACAGCATTGTCATGAGCTGGAGCCTGAGATCTTCATTTTTCACATGCTGAGGCAAAAGCAATACATTATAAATGTCTTTTAGGTTCATAGGTGTGTACTAGGCTAATGGCCCTGGAGCCTTTTACAAGCCTAGCCCATAGGATTACCCTGGCATTGTGCCACCCGACCTTAGTTCCCAAAGCCTTTGTCAAGTACAGCCACTGGAGTGATCCCCAGGGTGAATTTTCTGTTTCCCATCCACTCATCAAGATTTCTCTTGAAGAGGGCCAGTAAGGCACTCCACTTGACATGTATGAGAAGCCTATTCCATAGCATCGGCAGTCTCTGGGTTATGAACCTGTCCCTCCAGCTTGTTTGGTTGGTTGCAGTAATGAGGTTGAGGTCTCTGGAGCATGTAGTGCGGAGGAATTGGGATTTCTTTAGATGTAGCATTTCTAACAGAGCTGGGTCAGACATGGCTTTACAGAAAAAAATCAGACCTGATGAAGTGCTTATTGTTGGGCATGAAAGCACAAACCTTTTTATGTTTTTAATATTGTTTTATTAAAGTCCGCGGTAGTGGTGTTGTGATAGCATTGTCGTCTCACAGCAAGACGTCCCATTCGATTCTCAGCTAGAGCGTCTTCTGTGTGGAGGCATACGTGAATGAGCGTGCCTTCGTTGAAGATTGTGCGTAAGGGCTGGTAACTCGGCACGTAAAAATCCACTACCAAACATTAGCGGACCAGAGTTTCCGCTGTGGCGACCCCCTAACCGGGATAAACTGAAAGACACAACAATATTGTTTTATTAAAATGTGTTTTTAAGTGGAGCCGTGCTTGGTCCTGGACTGATTTTTTTCTGTATTCTGGATTTTGTCTGAACAGGACCTTTACTGCCTTAGACATCTTGTTTTTTATTCAGACATGGCTTTGTAAGTCAAGCAGAGATCACCTCTAAGTAGGCAATATGAGACAGAGAACAGTTGGAGTTTTCTGAGTCTATCTATGTAGGACTAGTGTTTAAGGCCTAGGATCCTCTTTGTGAGGTACTTTTGCAGCCTCTCCAGTTGTTGCAAGTGTCTAGTGAGGTACATGCCAAATGGGGCATTGTACTCGATGACTGGCCTAATGAGGGAAGAGTAGAGGGAGACGACTTCTTTCTTCCTGGATGCAAAACCCTTAGTAATGAGATGTGCCACATAGAAAGACTTTCTGACCACAGTGGCAGTGTGATGGTCAAAAGAGAGGTTGCTGTCAACCTGTGTTTCCAGAACTCTTATGAAACCTTCTGTGTTCAGTGGACTACTATCAATGTGGTAATTCACGGGAACCAGGTTTTTCCAAAAAGGGATGACAACACATTTTTTGGCATTGAGCTTAAGGCCATGGTTCTGACACCAGTCATTGGTGTCAGTGAGGACTTGCTTTAGGATGTCATCATCACTTGGGGAGTTAATTATGGCTCCCAACTTGCAATCGTCTGCGAACTTTGTCAGCCAGAGTCCACTTGTGTTGGAATGAACTTCAGAGAAGTAGATACCAAACAGGAGAGGACCCAGGACTGAACCCTGTGGGGCTCCACTTGTGACTGGTCGGCAGTCTAACTTGGAGTCAGTTATTTTCGTACTGTGGGTTCTATCTGTGAGCCAGTTTGCAACCCACTTAGTAATATATGGGTTGATGCCTAGTTTAGTGAGTTTTTCTATGATTCCTGAGTGGGGAATGGTATCAAAGGCCTTGGCCAGATCAAGGTAGGCTGTATGAACCACCTTGCTTTCATCCACAGCTCTGGTGATTGACTCAAAAAAGTAGACCAGGTTGAGCAGGCATGATCTACCCTTCACAAAACAAAACTGTGTGGGATCCAGAGTTTGGAGATTCCCTATATCCTTGTTTATTAGCTCCATGATGATGCATTCCATAGCTTTGCATATCAGACTTGTCAGGCTAATGGGGCAATAGTTGCCAGGGTCTGTAGTTGCTCCTCCTTTGTGGAGAGGGATGACTGTAGCAGTGCACCATTCAGTAGGGACAAACCCTGAGGTGAGGCTGCAATTGAACAGGGCACACAGGTGAGGTGCCAGCTCAGTCTGTAGTTCATGTAGAGCACAGCCAGGGATATTGTCAGGTCCCATAGAAGCTGTATTCTTGGCCTTGGACAGTGCTGTTTTAACCTGGGCAGCAGTAATACTGGGTGCTTGGCAATCTACTGGTATTGTGATTGGTCCTTTGGGGGGGAGGGGTAAAGTTGGCAATGAATCTGTCGGCCAGTATATTGGCAATATCTGTTGGCTCAGTATAGGAGGTGTCATTGTGCAAATATGGGTATTGCCATGGAGATTCTTTACATAACTATAGAAGGCCTTGTGGTTGTCTTTACTATCTGCTGCAATTCTGTTTTCATAGCTAGCTTTAGAGGATTTGATGAGGGATGTCAACTTTTTGTTGAGGCTGATAAGGGAGTTTTTCCAGTCTTGGGAATTCACCTTACTTCGCAGCAGTTTCCTCCTTTTGTTGTAGAGCTTGTTTATGGCAGGGGACCACCAGATTGTCTTCCTTTTTTTTGGAGGAGAGCTTCTTGGTTCTATTGGGTATGGCGTGAATCATGCATTTGTGTAGCTATCTATTTATCTTTGAAGCTAGAACACACACAAACTATTTTTAGACAAATGGTAAGCATAGTTTCCTGCAAAATTCCTGAGAATATTTCAACTGTTTTTAAAGAAGCACCTATTTAACATAGGTGAAGCAAAATTAGCCAAAACACACAGAAATAATGATACAGCTTCTTGTGATTCAGTAGTTAAGGGATTAAACATGCCTCTGTTTTAGGTAAACAATGTAAGTGCATCACAAGCAAACATATAAAAATGTGTATATTATATGGCTTAATTACAGTAAAAGTATATTTATTTATTTATTTTACATTTGGTTACTGGCAAAGTCCGACTGGACACAAGTCCTTTTTCAGCAGAAAAGTTCCACATATAGGAAACAGTACATAGTACAATAAAATGTTGCTACACAATAAGATGGATGCACACATTATACACAGATACTAATACATACAATTTACAAGTATGGATAAAGCATCATGGTACAAAAAATGTGAGAACATATAGAACAATTAAAATATATCATATGTCAGAGAACCAAACTAGAGGCATTGCATAAATCCTGTTTGTTTACACAAGGAAGAGAAGTGTGACCTGCACTATAGAAATGATGAGAGAGGAAGAGAGAAAGACAGCAACCAATTTACTGGCTAATACATTTGGAGGAGAGTTGTACAGAAAAAGGGTGTATTGTGTACGAGGTTAAGGGTTTAGACTAGCCAGGACTGGCACATGAACAGAGCCATGTTGCAAAAGAAAACTAGAAATATAATGCACATATATTTTTCTGGAGGGTAAAAATAACAGCAGAAAGCCTTGCTAATGACAGTATTCTAATTAGCTTTAACAAGCTTAGAAGGTTAAACTAAAACACAATTCAGTTTGGAAAATCTGAACAAAGTGCACTCTACCAAATAGGTCTATGAAGACTGATCAAAGATAAAGTGTAGGTGAAAGCAGGTTTATCTTTTTATTAGTTCTACAACTGTTTTTGTGGTGGAAAGTCACCATACAGAAAGTTGCACATCTATTCTCAAGTGTCCTCAAAACAATAAATTCCTGGGTCACTGTACTTAAATGGTATAAGGAAATCCCTTGCACTAACTATCCAGAGGAAAGTGGAATTTTCCCTAATTGTCACAATTGCAGATTTCATCCCACTATATTTCTACTACTGTATGATATATATTTTTAAATAAGTTACTTTTCATAGACACACTAAAATGTGTGCTGCATATAACTACTAATCAGTAACAAGAAAATCTTTCCAAGGTAAAGAGTACACATTATGGGAACTTCCAAACTTCAAGCATTTAGCCTGGAAAATGGCAAATGTAAAAAACGAAAGAAAGGCTACTCAGTGTACTCATTTTATCACCAAAAACAAACCAGGAGAGAAGAGGAGTTTCAACTTCCTACAGACTTTGTTGCTTATACCGCACTGTGACAAGAAAAAAACTTCCTACTTTTAATTTGTTAACTGGGGTAGTGCTAATCTCAAAGTACCATTTCAGGCTCAGCCCAAGAGAAAAAACTAAGACAAAAAGCTTATCAAAACAATAAATTCCATAAGTATACACAAGAATAAACAAGGTTATGAAATAATAATGTAACAGATGCCATACAATCAATTAATTACGAAAAATACAAAACACAAAATAAGAATTCTGTACCTCCAACTGTAGTAGGCGACCAAGGAACCCATTGAATCTTGCAAACACCATTTGAGAGTGGAAATCCCAAGGTTTGAACTCACTGCCATTGGAAAAGTAACTTTTCAGCTGCCTTCTGTAACTACAGAAGGAATTCTTAAAGGTTTGGAAACAGTTGACTGCTATCTGCACACGTTCTAGCATTTCTTCTGTTTCACTTTTCAAAAGTTCTTCAGGTGATAGATATGTTATGGCCTAAAAAAATGTATGTAATTCCACATTAAGAAAGAAGAAAAAAAAAACAAGACTTTTTACAGTAGTCAATAATTCACAGGTTCTATAAAGCCTATTTTTGCCATTGAGGCTAAACCCCTGATTTATGATACCAAATAAAAAGAAGTTATGTACTCACCATAACGTTCCATGTGAGTTGTTTATCTCGCCTTTATTCTCACTGATGGGTTCGGAGCCAATTCTCGGCTCCGGCACGGCCGATAGCAAAGCTCAAGGTTTGCCAGTAGCTCAAGACCAAGCCCCTTATCCCACAATGTACTGCTGGAATTACCTCTGATCTTGTTTGTTGCGAGTATATATACTTTTTTTTTTCTTTTTCTACAAGGAAGCACTTCCCAAAGGGGAAGAAGAAGAATTGAATAACCAGGATGGTACTAGCCTCTAAGTCAACTGTCAGCCATGAGGGGGAATGAGGGAGGGATGAGAGAATAAAGGCGAGATAAACAACTCACGTGGAACGTTATGGTGAGTACATAACTTCTTTATGTGAAGTTGTTAAATCTCACATTCTCACTGATGGGTAGCATCCCTAGCACCCTCAATCTTGGGTGGCTCATGGAAGTCCGTTTATCAGTACAGTGGAACCAAAGGAAGACCTGTCCCTGGAAGCCTTATCTACTTTGTAATGCATGATAAAGGTATGAGGCTTAGACCAAGTGGCTGCAGCACAAATATTGTCAAGGGGCAATTTAGCTTGAAAGGCAGAAGACGTAGAAACGGCTCTGGTAGAATAAGCCTTAGGTTTGTGTGTCAATAGCAAGTTTGCATTCGCATAAACAAAGGATATACAATCTGATAACCATTTAGATAGGGTTGTTTTAGCCACTGGATTACCTTTTCTGGCCTCCGAAAAGGATGCAAAAAGTTGATCTGATTTTCTAATATCCTTAGTTCTATCAAGATAAAATCTGAGCTGTCTGTGTACATCAAGTTTGTGCAGCATGTATTCCAATTTGTTAGAGTGGTTGGGAAAAAAGACTGGCAACTCAATGACCTGACTGATATTGGATTCAGAACAGACTTTAGGCAAAAAGGAGGAGTTTGTTCTGAGAGATACTCTATCAGCATGGAAAATCATGTAAGGAGGTCTGATAGATAATGCTTGAAGTTCTGACACTCTGCGGGCAGAAGTAATGTCTACTAGAAATATAGTCTTCCAGGACAAATATTTGAGATCACAAGAAGATGCTGGTTCAAAGGGGGGGATTATTTGAGACAGCATAAAATTCAAATTCCATGGAGAATAAAGTATTTTGACAGGAGGTCTCATGTGAAAAGCACCTTTAAGAAAAGCCTTAGATAACTTATGGCCCATAACATTCAACCCATAGAATCCAAGGCGGAAATTTGATATGGCAGCTAACTGGACTCGAACTGTGGCAGCTGCTGCTCCTTCCTTAAAAATCTTTGTCAAAAATTCTAAAATGGACAATACAGGAGCTCGGAAAGGGTCAATTTTCTGTATATTGGCCCAAATTGAGAACCTGTTCCACTTACTGCGGTATAGTTTCCTAGTGGATGGCTTGTGAGAAGACAAAAGGATTTATCTTGTATCATCTGAGAGTGAATGAAGCCTGGCAATTAGGGGAAGTGGATTAGCCAAGCAGTCAGTTTTAGGGACTGCAGTGAAGGATGGAGGTCCCCTGACGGGTTTGTCAGAAGGTCCAGAACTGGGTCCAGGATCCATGGATCCTCCAGTAGATGATGGTGAAGGAAGGGGAACCAAATCTGTCGAGGCCAGTAGGGGGCTATGAGGATAACTATCCTTCCCAGCAATTTTGCTTTCTGTAAAACCTTGGGTATCAATGGAATAGGTGGGAATGCATATAGGAGACCAGGAGGCCAATCGTGTACGACTGCATCTCTCGGGGAATGTCTTGGAGGTGGTATTAGGACAAAGTAGCTTCTGCATTTGGTAATGATGTGACTGGCAAAGAGGTTGCAGCAAGGTTGGCCCCATTTAAAGAAAATCAAATCTGCAACTCGTTGGTTGAGAGACCACTCGTGAGGCAACAGTATTGCCCTGCTCAGCTTGTTCGCTATCACACTGGATTTCCCCGGGATGTGCGTTGCTATCAGAAAACGGTGGGACGACACAGCCCATTGCCATACCCTGAGGGCTTCTCGACAAAGGGGGTAAGACTTGGTTCCGCTTTGTTTGTTCAGGTAGCAGACCACTTACATGTTGTCCATCTGAATTGCAATTGTCCCTAGAGGAAGAGAGTCCTGAAAGTACTGCAATGCCAGAAGTAGTGCTCTCAACTCCAGAATATTATATGCAGATGTGACTCTTGATCCGTCCATGTGGCTTGGGCAGTCTTTCCCTGAAAATGCCCTCCCACCCTATCAGGGAAGGGTCCGTGGTCACAGTGGCTACTGGGGGGGAACAAAGAGTCTTCCGATTGTAACATGAAGAGATGTCAACCACCACCGAAGGTCTCTCTTGCAAGAATTTGTGATGAGAATCATGTGGTGCATTGGTAGCTTTTGGTAAGACCACAGAGCGAAATGGAGCCATTGAAGGATTCGCATATGCATCCTTGCGAGTGGTACAGCCAGGATTGCTGCCGCCATCAAACCTAGCACCTTCAAGACCTCTGCTGCTGTAGCTTTATTCTTTGGCACCAGTGAGATGATGTGTTGGCGAAGAAGTGAGACTCTTTCGATTGGAAGATGTAGAGTGGTGGTTGAGGCATCTAACTCTGCTCCTATAAAAATGGTATGCTGCAATGGCGATAAGGCAGACTTTTCAAAATTAATTGTAACGCCTAATTGATGGCAGAGTGTCAGAGTATATTGTGTTGCCTGAGTCAATTGATGCCTGGTGGTAGCAGTGAGGAGCCAATCATCCAGGTATGGAAACACCTGGAATCCTTGATGCCTCAGGTGAGCCGTGACCACTGCCATGCATTTGGTAAACACTCTGGGGGCTGTAGTGAGATCAAAGGGCAGGGCTCAAAACTGGTAATGATTGACTCCCAGACGGAAATGCAGGTGATCCCTGGAACGTCTGTTCATCTTTATGTGATAGTAAGCGTCCTTGAGATCTATGGAGCACATCCAATCGCCTTTCCCTAGGAAGGGAAGAATAGACTGAAGCGTGACCATTCGGAACTTCTCTTTCTTTACGAATTGGTTGAGTTTGCTGAGGTCCAAGATAGATCTCCAGTCCTCTGTTTTCTTTGGTACCAAAAAGAATCTTGAGTAAGTTCCAAATCCAACTTGGTCTGCTGGGACTGGTTGGATTACTCTTTTTTCTAGCAATTTTTGGACCTCTATGATTGCTTGTTCCCTGAGACTGGGTGGAACAGCTGGGATTCTGTTTACAGGAGTAGGAGGGGAAGAGAACGGTATGAAATATCCTCTGGAAATTATGCTTTGTACCCATGTATCTGATGTTATGTTTAGCCAGGCTTCTGGGTACAAAGATAAGTGACCCCCGAGTGCTTCCAGTTCAGGACAGCCGGGCCTCCTTTCAGGAGCGGTGGTAGGGCTGACCAGAGAACTGGCCTCTGTCACCCTGTTGCTGCGGACCCCCTCTGTCGCGCGGGTGGCGTCTTCCATTATAACCCCCTCCTCTGCCTCTAGAGGGGGGTTTCTCCGAGTGTGTCCTGAAAGGCTCCCTGTGCTTTTTGGAACCACAATTTTCTGCCCTTAGGACCCTTGGGATAAGGCCGAGTAGGGGTAGAAAAACAGACTCCAACGGCAGACAGGGTCTTGCCTTCCTGCTCACACCTGGTTAAAGTTTCCTTTACCTTAGGCACAAACAGTGATGAGCCATCAAATGGGGTGTTGATAAAGGAAGACTTAAAGGGCTCCGCAATGGAACAGAGACGCATCCTGGCTTGTCTCCACAGAGCAATGCCTGAACTAGCGGCTCTACTTGAACCATCAGCTGCATAAGATATGAGACGCATGGACGAGTTCACAACTGAGTTTAGGGTAGCGAGCTGTGTGTTGACTTTGTCGGCAACTCCTGCAGCTACCGTACCCTGGAGAGTATCTCCTAGCTCTTTCAGGCGATCTCTTTGTAGTCCCATGAAATGGGTTAAATAGTCCAGCGATAGCAGAGAAAAAGTCGTAGAACTAAACATGCGTTTCCCATATCTGTCCATGATCCTAGAATCTCTGTTAGGAGGATGGATAGATGTGGATGTTTCAGATACTTCCTTTTTGATGGCTGCAGCTACCACCATGGCATCAACAGGCACTCCTTTGATCAAAAAGGCTTTGTCCACTGGGGCAGAGATAAACTTATTCGGCTTCTGAGGGACAGGTTCCATGGCCTCCAGTGACTCCCACGCCTTATGAGAGATCAACTCCATGAGCTCATCGTAAGGCGGAAACACCCAAGAAGTGGAAGGTTGAGACCCAAAAGCCTTCAAGAGCACTGACTCATCCTCGGTAAGGGGCTTGGACTGCCAATCGCCCCTCTGACTCAGGATCTCTAATATCTCCACAAAGGAGATATCCTCAGAGGGGGATGGAGGGGACCCTTCTGACTCATCCAAGTCAGTGTCGGATGTCAAAGACTCCTGTGGGGAGTCCAAGTGCCTCCTCTTGCACAGTCTCTTCCTGAGTACCTCCTCATGGGGAGGTCTCGGAAGAACAGGGGGCGCCCTGTGGGGCTACTTGAGGCTCAGGGTCTCTACGCTTAGGGGGACTGGTAGACGTAGAAGTGGACACAGGTGCTTGTGGGGAGAAGGAAGCCCGAACTGATGCCGACGATGTCTTAGGAGACAGGACTCTCCTCATGGCATTGAAAGCACAATGGCTCTGACGAGAAGGGGTAGACGGATCCAGAGGGACCATTCGATCCTCCCACACCGAAACCATGGGCTCCGAGCCCGAGGTAAGAGCCGAGCTCATCCGAGCCCAAGCCTCGAGAGGAAGAGTCGGCACCGACAAATCGGTCCGACTATCCTTCCCGGACCCAACAGGAGAGTGTCGGCTCCTAGCGTCCTCGGTCGGCACCGAGGTTGTCCAAGTAGATGGAACCGATAACACCGGTGCGGGTCTCGGTTCCATAGGTCCGACAACTATTGGTTCGGGCTCCTTCGGTTCCGAGAGTCCAGTACGACTCTGAGGAGGAGGAGTCAAGTCCGGTTCAATGGTCTTCAGCTCCAACGAAATGATCGGGGCCGACAACAATTTAGCAAGTCCTGGTGCCCAAAGAAGCTTCTGCACTAGCCGATCCATATCCATATCTGAGAGGCTGGCCGAAGACTTAGAGGAATGCACTGAAGGTGCTGACTGGAGCAGAGGAGATGAGGGAACCTCAGAGACCGGCTCCAAGACTTGGAGCTGGCTCCAAACCAAAGGGACACTCAGCTCCGAGGACTGTGGAACCGTTGACCCTGTACCGTCTAACCTTTTTGCCTTCTTAGTAACTTTAGAATCTCCTGAAGATTTAGATGATTTTGAAGAAGTGCTAGCACCTTCCTGGCTACCCAACGCCTCAGAGAAAGTATGCTGCAGCAACCCCCTATCAATAAGTTTTCTCCTTCTCTCTAAGAGAACCCTAGAGGAAAAAGAGTGGCAAATACTGCAAGAGTCTTGTAGGTGTTTAGTCCCCAGACAGTAAACACATTGGACATGCCCGTCAGTGACGGACATTTTCTGTCCACAATCTGGACATTTCTTAAACCCCGATTTGGGATGACACTTTTCCCTCTCATATGACATGTACAAAGTTTGAAACAGGCACACCACAAAATTAACTTGTAGAGGTTAAATACAGGGCTAACTAGGCCCACACTAAAAAATAGTAATAACAAGAAGAAATGTGTTAAATCTAAATAGGGCTAACAAAAGGCCCAACACTCTAAGAAACTAAGCCAACACAGGGCACTATCTACTACAATCTAACCTGCTTATAACCATAGAATTTTAATGAGAAACACATACACACACACTAAATAGAGGATAATATATGAAAAAGAGTGAGAAAGAAATTTGTAAACTTGCGATTTAGCAAAAATATGGTCCGAGCTGACTGGATCACCGAGATTTCTCTCTTGCTGCGGCAAACTAGATCTGAGGTAATTCCAGCAGTGCATTGTGGGATAAGGGGCTTGGTCTCGAGCTACTGGCAAACCTTGAGCTTTGCTATCGGCCGTGTCGGAGCCAAGGATCAGCTCCGAACCCATCAGTGAGAATAAACGGCGAGATTTAACAACGTCACATCATCTTTTTTGCACAATGCACATTAACTGCCTTATGCCCATTTCCTGTATCCTGAACTGCTCTACCATTTTTGATTCAATAACACTGCAAAAAGGGTACTGCAAGCTCACAAGTAATACACTTTTTACAAAGATATGTCAAGTTGGTGACCTATCTTCATACAGATAGGGAAAGGAGACTGTATGCTCTTGGTTTCACACATTACATTTTCTGAAATATGTTAACCCTTTTAGAAGTTGCAGAGCCAATTAAGTAATCAGGTTCACTCTCTTTCTGCTATTTAAAATGAGTAATAACAAAATGTTTGTTGACAAAATCTAAGCAAAACAAATTCTGAAATTATGGAGGGTGCAAGAACTGTGATTTTATTGTACAAGAAAAGAAATCTGCTCAAACATCTGCTAATGTCACTTCAGAGACAGCAGCATTGAGGAAGAACAGAAAAAAAATAGGAGAAAATAATCCACATAGGGCAAGATGAAGGCTTGTGGATGTCTCATAGGAACAGTACAGTTGTGAAAATAAACTTACCATAACAGTAGGTTTTCAAATGATCACTGCTGCAGTAGGTTAAATTATTAAGTTACATCCTGCATAGGATATAAGAGCCGGCCAGCTTCCAAACCTCCAGGGCATCTTCCACATACACCCAAATCATGAGTCAGCTTGAGCTGAGCTGACTAAAAGATAGGTTCGGATGCCAAGTCATTCAGAGCTTTCATGCCAACTGAGACAGTGAGGCTGAGCCCCGAGAGGCTATTGCTAGGAACAACAAAAATCAGATGACCACACGTTGGCATAAAAAAAAACTCTCCTAAAAACAAAGGGGTTGGAGGGATTGAGAGGCTACTGCAGCAGTGATCATTCAAACATCTACTGTTATGGCAAGTTTACTTGCACAACTGTAGTATGTTCATCATTTTATTCAATGCTGCAGTAGTTATATGGGTAGATTACCATAGTGTAGAACAACTGGAAGGTGGAAGGAGAAGAGTCCAGGAGCCTCTGGAGAATCGTCCTAGCAAAGCCAATCATAGATGTGGAGAAGGACTCCAGCTTGTGGTACTTTGTAAAGGTATGTACAGAGGACCAAGTTAGTGCTTCTAGAATACTCAGAGTCCAACCCTTTCCAAAAAGTCAAAGATTAAGCTAAGGCCCTGACAGATGTGCCTTGACCCTGCCCGATATATTTTTGTTGAGGTAGGAATAACAAAAGGTAACAGCCCGAGGCAACCATTTGGAACTAGCTTATTTTGACACAGGTTGTCTCCTTCTTACCTTCTGAAGAAATAAACAACTGATCAGAAGATCTGAAAGAATTTATTCTGTCAAGATAGTACCTAATTTGTCTGTGAACATTCAGGATACATAGCATCGTTTCTCTCTAATTTTTGATTCAGGGAAGAACACAGGAAGAGGTACTGTTTGGCTTATAGTAAACTCAGATACCATTTTAGGCATAAAAGAAGTATTTGTTCTGAAATAAATTCTGCCTCTGTGGGAAATGAGTTATGGTTGACCAATCATTAAGACCTAGTAATGCAGATATTCTTACAGAGGTCAAAGCAATCAGTACAACTGTTTTCCATGTTACAAACCTAAAGTCAGCCAGATAAGCTGGTTCAAATGGAGCAAGTGTTAGCTTCAAATTCAAAATTAAGATCCCAAGAAGAAGTCACCAGTTTTCTAGGTCGTCTCTTATGCTATACCCTTTTCAAAAACATTTTGACATGAGAATGCCTTGAATGAGAGGGACCCATGGACAAATATGTTAAAATAGCAGGCAAATGAACATTTATTGAGAATTAAGACAGGCCATAAGAAAGTAATGCACACAAATGTTGCAAAACCAGAAAAACACTATCCCTGAATGGGCGCTAGTTATGTTGTTGGCACCGACTAGAAAACCTTTTCCATTTCTGAATCAGAAATCTGAGGAGAAAAATGGGACATTCACATTCCTCTCCAGAGTCTGTTTCTAGAATCTCTTCAGGAAAAGAGGTATCCCTTTTCCTTTTACCAGAAACCCCCTAATTAAGAAGGGTCAAGAGCCTGTACAAGACATTGAGCCAGACTTAACTACTCCTGTCCAGAGAAACTGGTGCATGAGAAGATACATGTTTAGTTTTCAGTTTAGTTTTCACTGACACTTGGGACAAACAGTATTATTAATGATAGCAACAGCCTCTCCATGGAAGGATACACGTGGTTAAGAAGCGGCATCTTCCCTGCCCCTTCTCTCAAGACTGACAAGAGTAGATCTCTCTTCCCCACTGAGTGGACCGTAACAGTTGCAGAGGATGTGGCTAACCCCCAGACCATAGTTGCTGTATGTACACCAGTGGGATCCGGGGAAAAAAACAGCTTTGACCACAGCAGAGTCTCCCACCTGGAGCTGAGGCAAACTGCTAGCCTGCTGTGGTGGCAAAGTCTGTTTAGTTAACTTTTTCTTTTTATGGCTGGACAACCCATAAATGTGCCTCTTTCCCAGGAAACTAAGCAGCACAAGCCGGTAAAATTTTAAAACTAGTAAAAAGCTAACTTTTCCAGTAAAAAACGGTAAAAAACACTCTAAGACACTTTACTAGCCCAAAAAGTAATGTGAACACTGTTTCTCCACAGAAAAAAACAGCGTTAGAATGTTTTAATTAACTTTTAAACTGTCTGAAACAAAAGTGTGCTCCTGATTAAAAGGGGGTTAGCCTCATCCTCTTGATTAAAAGTACAGTAAAATCACAACAGTCACAACAGTCAATAAAAACACATATTCCTAGCTTAATATACTTTCCTGAATAGAAAAGTAAGCTTAAACATTTAAAATAATATGTGGAAGGTTTTTCCAGAAAGGCAACTAATCTGCACTGCCATGGAACAGCATAAGCTGACTGTCTATTCTCGACAGCCTGCAAAGTAGAGCTCACTTTGGAAGCAGGAAAGCTCTGAATGGCTTGGTGTCAAAACCTGCTTTCTATTAAGCTCAAGCTGAGATCACTAACAATTTGAGCAAGTGGAAGGTGCCATGAAGCTATAGAAGCTGGCCGGCTGTTATATCCTATGTTATATCCCATATAGCTAAGGTGATGGGCAGCAGTGATCAGTATGAAGAACATAGACCAATTCTCATTTTTTTCATCAGTATATTCAGACTTCTGCTTAGGTTTTTACCCAAGCAGCATAGTTAACAATTTTCCACTCTAAGTTATGCAAGTCATTGTCAAGAAAAAAATAATAAAAGTTGTACTGCTTGGCACAGTCTACATCTTCAGTAATTTTGTCTAATTCCACTTTTAGACAGCCTGATGACCTTTGATCATGAAGCTGCATCCTTAACCGCTGCTCTCACTTTAACATAGATATAATAAATCAACATGGAATTACTTTCAGGGTGAATTAGCAATCATCTTTAAAATGGTTTTGTATGTAGGTCTTTTCTTGTTTTTTTTTAACAAAACCCTATTCCTATGTGCAGCTATTCCTGGCACAAACATGACCTTCACAGTCTAAAATCAAGCAGTCAACCCAATAATACAAGATGCAAGACCCAAAATGCAGGGGTTATTGTGGCAGTAAAGAACACTGTTGTCCTTTGCTTCCATCCACAAAGAAGGACACATCCAATTCCAGGCAAGAGAGGAAGCCAGCAAGGATGGAGTGCCAGTTCATAATAGAATGCATAAAATGCCTCAGTGCCAGCAAATCTTTGGAGTGCAGGAGGAAAACGCAGAAAATATGGGAAAATACAGAACTACTCAAAAAAGCACTTCAGCCAAAATTAAAGCTAGAGAAACCAAACGCTGTAATACAGTAATGATAAACATCAAGTCTCCCCAAACTAACCTCAAACTGTGTACAGCTGGGACTGTGGCCTCAATGATGTCAAAGCATTATTCTTTTTTGAATGCACATTACCTGCACAGCAGCATATCTATATGACACTTAATATGTATACTGTACCTGGTTAGTGAGTAAGTGGCACAGCTCCTGCAAAAGAACGATTATCCGTGCAGGAGTTCTGTAAAACCTTGAATGACTCCAGATTAAGCAGATGGTGTGGAACAAAGGAGGAATGAAATTTGTGATCTCTTGGAACTCTACAGACTGCAAAATGTCAATATGAGCATGCAGTGGTTTCAGATGCATGTCAATATCTTGAGCTTCAAGAAGTGCTGAAAGAACAATAATAAAACAAAAACGTTAACGGAATATTAACAAATGAATACATACAAAAATAAATTTGTGACTTAAAAATCACCTGTATAGTTCAGATTCTCTTTTCCATTCTGGCCCTTATTTGTATTTTACAGGAGGCAGTAGTATCATAATTGTCACTCTCTCACATTTAACTTATATTTCATTAGTCATCAAGGATCTATAACCTACCACATTCCTGTATTATCCATATATACAAAGCTTCAACAGTGTCTCTTGGAGTTGGCCCATATGATTATAGCATATTTTGCATACTGCTCTATATCTACTATTACAAAACAAAAAATCAGAATACACATTTATGAGTGCTATACACCCCCCCCCAGTTGCTCCATTCAGACATCTAGTGTATCTAGATTCTGCTACACTCAAAACTACAATTCTCATTTATTTTCCAGATGAACTAGTACACATTACTAAACATAAACAGCATTCCACTACAGAGTTTTATTACAACACAAATTTGTTCCTCGTCATTTAATTCTACATACAGCTAAAAAGTTCCACAGGCACATTCATGCTTATGGGGATGCTAAAATGAGTCCACTTCAGAAGCACTTCTCCGGGTGAATGTAAATAAAAAAAAAAATAAACACACTTGGCATACATACATAAAATTACATTTGTTAACTGGTAAGCTCACTGGGCACACTGCTTCTTTTCACTGATGACCTGGGAACAATGACTGCCTTGTTTTGCTTCACAAGGTATGAAAATGGAGACTGTGGGAATCAAACCCAAGACTACTGCAGGGCCTTGATCTACTACCACATACTCTTCTGAGCCAAATGACCAGACAATGATATATAATAAATATTTTTCTACACAGCAGTAACATGGGCAGAAAAGCTGGAATTTTTTTAGTTCTATTGTTTCAAGTGAATGTCTTTGCCTGACATAGACAAGGCTGAAGACCTCCACAAACACTGATTTTATTTAGGGCTTGACCATGACAAAACTGTGAATTGCATTTTTAGATTAAGAAAAAAAACACCACGTTAAGAAGCTTGCAAGCTTTGTCTTCCTATGTAACTGAAGATTAAAAAGACTTGAGAAACACTGGAAAGGCTCCTTAAAATCTAAGAAATCAATTCCCAAAATGGGAAAAAAAACAGGAACCATAGAACAAAGAGAAAAAGGCCATTTCAGAAAAACACAAAACAATTTAAGTCCTCCAAGTTTCTTAGAGGGTTTGGCTCATTTACTGCTACCATTTCAGGGTTTCAAAGCCATTAACAAAGTTACCTGGATATGATGTAAAATTGCCAATGCTTCAGATATTAAAACTGCAATAATCCTGATACAAGACACCCTCAATCAACTATACAGTAGGAGGAAGAAGTTTAAGAGAGCTCTGGAATGTGCAAGAATGAAGCCTAAAAGTTCACATTTCTCTTCACTTGGGAAAGGATCTGTTGATAGCACTAATGTAGGAACGTTTCAGTGCTCAACTGTTTATAAGGTTACAGATCACCTGTGAAGTGCATTTCTTTGCAAAGCAATTCATAGGAATCACAAGAAATACAAGGCAACAGAGTCTTGCGACCATTTATGCCTTGCCAATACCCACCCTTGGACTGTACCATTTTTTTTTTTCATGGAGGGAATAGCCTGGTCAAGCCAGTTCTGAATTTGTCAATATCCACCCAACCATCCAGTTCCTGTTTGATAGAAGATAATGCATTACACTGCACTCTCTTCTAGAGGTGGGGAAGGCAAGGTGTTGTTGTTGTTGTGTCTTTTCCCGGTTAGGGGTCGCCATAGCGGAACTCCGGTCCGCTAATGATTGGCAGCTGATTTTTACGTGCTGAGTTGCCAGCCCTAACGCACAACTTTCAATGAAGGTACACCCATTCACGCATGTCTCCACGCAGAAGACGCTCTAGCTGAGAATCGAACCGGTCAGCGTCTTACTGTGAGGCGACAACGCTACCGCAGCACCACCACCGTGGGGAAGGCAAAATGTAATGAACCTATATCGCCATCATGTTTTATTTTGCCAAAGAAAATATGGATCCCTGGTTCTGTTACTTGTGGGACTAATTTATTTGTGTAGATACAAGAGATCCAGGAATACCGGGTACCTAACAGCACAGAAGGCAAGGCACAGATATCCCTTCAGAAGCCTGTAAGATACTGAATAAAGAGACATTGTTTCCAATAATTTCTGGTACTTTGGGGTTTTTAAACCAGTGATCCTAGTGAAGAACCTCTGGGGTCTTTACAGCTGTTTAATATGTCTACGGAGATACATCCCAAAAGGAACACTTTATTTATTAATTGTCCTAATCAGTGCTGAATACAAGGGACAATGACCTCTTTAGACCTGGATGATATTCTTTTGGCAAATAGGGAAGTATGATTTACTACTATCATTATGGGATGATCAAAGGAGAGTGAGTTATCAGCCCAAGTTCCAAGGTTTTTAACAACATTCTCATTTTGGAATGGGGTGTTGTCTATGTTGCACTCTGGGGGAGGGACTGATTACCCAATGTGACAGTATTGCACTTTTTAGCATTTAATTTGAGCCCATTTTCAGTATACCACTTATTTATAAGTTCTTACTGAATGGCTCTGGCATCAGAGTAGACTCAACAATGATTCCCAGTTTACAGTCGTCTGCAAAGTTGGTTAGCCAGAGGTCTTGGATTCATGGCCTGGAGATGATAAAAGTAAATGTTATACAAAAGATGCTCTAGCAGTGAGCCTTGTAGGACACTACTGGTCACCTTCATCCCCATGATAAGGTATCATGGAGAAAGTGTTTTCAGAAAATTTAAACAAAGTTTGAGTAATTACTCATTCATGGACATGTTCCAAATGCTGAAATGTATCGAGGCTGAGCAATTTAAGACTTCTAGAACTGAGCACTGCTACCTTAATGTGATCATATGTTAGTTATGCTGGGATGTCCATTGGCTGGACTCTGCCTAAAAAAGGCACTATGGAGATGCAATGGCTTGAGATATGTGGAAGCCCAGGAACAAAAGGTGCAGGCCATCCTTTCTAAAGTCAGTAGGATCACTATGCATCTTATCCATTGCTGACATACAATGGACCCCCCGGAATGACAGCAACTATTTAGACAATTGCTGAAGTCAATTATTTTCTTTGTACATAGGCATCATTCTAGAAGAAAGGATTCCACTGAGGACCACAGTCTTGCCTGCATTTGTAGTATGCATGTAGACAACTGACATGTCTCTCTGCATATAATTCAGGGTTATGCATTTTAAGTCATTTACTCCCATGTGGACCATCACCTTATTGTCATATGGGTGGATGAAAGGGTCTTAAGGGCCCTTGAGATATCAAGAGATCATGGCACCAGAAAGACAGCTTATTGTTGCCCTCACTTTGTTCTGCTTAATGAGAATACAGTCATTGTGCCAGACTGCACAGTCGCTGATCACCAACACATTTTTATTTGTAGAGTGACCTAGTCTTCATGGGTCTAGAAGGCTTTGGCAATGTTTTTTAAAGCCTCAACACAAGACATTTTAGAATGGATTGGTGTAGAGTGTGACAGTTGAGCGTTGCTCACAATCAGCGTTTTTTTTTTGTGACAGTAAGGCCTCCAAATTTCTTAAATATTTGCATCTCTCAAAAGCAGAGCTCCTTGTGTTGAGTAAGAGTTCATTATCTGAGAGTATAATGCTGTTACTACACTGCCAAAGGTACCCATTAAAGGGGATGTTTTACTAGCAGCAAGCTTCTTCAGACTTGCTTCTACACCATTGTTAATTATCGCACAGAACAGATCCAAACAAATTATTATTTTCAGAAATATAGTCTTTTTCATGCTCAGTATAGTAATTACTGATTCTGCATGTCATTTATCAAGTCAGATAGTTTTATTCAACAAATTTGGATATGATTTTTTTTATTATCTTATTTATAAATTTACTTATGCAAGGCACCAGGTTTGGTGTTAGTGTGGAAACTTTTTTAAAGTAAGGGGAAAAAAGTAGCTGTTTCTGTGACATGCACAAGAAAACTGAGGTAGTAAGTTTTCATTTCAAGGCATTTGTCAAAAGCTAAACTGATAGGGGGTAATCTGTAACACATTACTGCTGGAGGAACTTGGGCAGCAAAACAAGTTGAGCACTTGTCACTTAATTCTGATCTTGATGAAAGAGGAATGCTGCACTATACATTGAAGGAAAGGCATATATGAAACAGTATTTTTTTTTACAATGACAATACCATTATTGGTTGCAATTTTTATGTTCAATGGTTATGTAATTATCTGTGTGCAATGAAGACACCCGTCATTTTATCTTATTAAATAATTTCAAATGTTGAGTTACACATACACAGATTTATACCAAACTGTTATATTAGTTTACTTTCCAGTGTCTGGAGTTTTTCTACGAGTTTCATACAATTTTATTAGACTGATACCATCATGTTTCTCAAGCACTTCTTACTAAAGTAACATGACTCTCTGTATTACAGCCATGCTAAATCATTTCCCATCCACAAACAGTACACCCAATTTGTAGTGTTTGGTAAACACATGTAGTATGGTGGCAGCATCAAAAATATACTGATGATGATGATGATTATGCCATCCTATACCTCTCTCAACTGTCCAGATTTTCACAGAATATCCAGCTTTTTGCCTTATATTTTTGGTCTGCTCCTCATAAAATCTGTGTTTTTCTGGCAAATCACTGGGGGTTGAAGTTACTAAATAATGACATACTGAGTTTCATACTTTACATCCTTCAGAGATTCCATGTCAGTACAAATCCTGTTATTCTAGCAAGGCTCTAAGTTTATACAAGCAATATTTAAAATCTGTCAATATTTTGTATCCTTTGTCCCCCTATTATTTTAAGCTCTGTCCAGATTTCTTTTGCTGAGAGGTTAAGAGGTATGTGCTGTCCTAATGCTCTTATTGTGGCTCGTAAAAGTTTGTACTGTATGGAACACCACAATTGTACTCCAAAAACAAAGAAAATAACATAGTTATGCACTTTTCTGATGTCAGAAAGGTTCTTAAACTTTTGTCAAAGCACTGTTAAGACTGTGACCCAATTTCATCTAAGAAGAACAGCAGCAGAAAGCGAGACAGGTCCCCTTTAGAAGGTCGACTTTTCAGAAAGTCGAACTTCATATAGTCAAGGCTATATGACTGACTTTCCAAAAAGCTGAAGCATTTGTATGGAGACCGCGGTACAGAGGGACTGAGGAATTTATCCTTTCCTCATTGTAGTGTGATCTCTGAGTTGGTAGATATAATATGCAGAGGGTGCAGAAAAAGGCCTGCCCCCCCCCCCCCTGAAAAAATGTACATTTTTGTTGTTTTATCTCTTTGGACTTTTCAGAAAGTTGATCATATGGCCTCAACCATATGAAATTTAATTTTCTGAAAAGTCGATCTTCTGACATACAGCCAAGTGAAACAGCTTTAAAAGCTGTTATATACTTCACTCTGCCATACTTAAAGTGTAGCAGAAGAAAGTGTCTTAACATTTTTTAACCTGTTCAATCTTTAAGGGTCACTTTGAGAGCAGTTTGGCAGCACTCCGTGTTTTTCCAGTTTTCAAATGTTTTGATATTTAGTAGACCACTTCATGCTCCAATACCTTTTTTCTTTAACTAGTAGTACATGCATCAGATAAAACTCCATACACTACAAAAAATTAAGATCTGATTTCACCAATCATAATCCCTATAATGTTTTCTTAGTAGGGATGTCAAGATTAACCTATCGAGCATCAAGCTCAAAGTGAATTTCTTGGCATCCACATCTCAAACAAATAAGTTGGTTTCAACTACAAATCCAAACGTAATCCTCCATATTACACTTTTCATATCAAAAGGCAATGCAATGGGTCAGCCATTTGGATAAAGTGTGTTTAAGTTAACTGTTCACATCCAGGGGGATGCAAATGGTCTTCCACATCATTTTTATAGTTTGCATAAAGGACAGGAAGTTGAAAAAACATTGCTTATAACATCTGGAACATAGTAGAAAACAAATACCCAGTAAGACGCCAAAGTCCAACTTAAGCAGGTAGCACAAATGAAGAAAAACGAAGCAAAGTTGGACACTGCTGACAGCTTAAAAAATCTTCTTTATTCTTAAAATCACAAGATAAGCGCTTTCGGGATGACCCTTCTTCAGATAAATAAAATGAATGAGATGGTTCACTTATATACATATAAAAGCCAATCACATTCAGAAATAGCAAGCACATTCAGTGAAAGACACGCCTATTTTTCAAAATAGGCTTAATTGGTATGTAATCATTTAAACCTGGCTTCCTGTTTGCCATTAAACTAGCAATCCATTTTGTTTCTACAGTTTCTGTTTGAAGCACAATATCACCCCCCCTAGTGCTGGGTTTAACATTTACAATAACCCTAAATTTAAATGTATGTGTGGGATACAAAATTACATGTCTACATAACGCATTTCTTTCATCTTTATTCCTAATACTGGAAAGATGATGAAGAATCCTTATTTTGAACATGCTATTCGTCTTACCCACATAAAAACCTTGGCATTGACAGCATTCTGCTAAATATACTATGTTGGTTGTACGGCAGGTTGCTCTTCCTTTAAAGTGAAACACTTTTTGGGTAATGGGATGTATAAAAACAGTATCCTTATTTATGTAGGGACAAGCTTTACATAATCCACAATTACTCGTTCCTGTTGAGTATGGTAAAGCATAGGACACATTTGGCACGGAAGGTTCCTTGCATAGTAGATCCTTTAAGTTTTTATTCCTTCTATACCTAAAAGTGGGCTGAGGTCCCACTATGCCCCCCAGTGTACTATCACTGGTCAAGATGTTCCAGTTCTTCCTCACTATATTGCAGATATCACTAGTATTACTGCTATAGTTTAACATGACCTGCGGGACTTTGCATAAAGCTTCATTGCTCTTTTTGACCTCACCCCTTTCAAAAGCTCTTAAAATCCAGGGCTTATAATCCGTGAATCGCTTGGATCTACCTCTTTCCACAGTTTCATTTACCAAATGCTGCTTATAGCCCCTATCATTAAAGTTCTCCTTAAGTCTAGTCGTCTCCTCTTCAAAATCTGATTCTAGAAGACATAACCTAGAGACCCTGCTCACCTGCCCCTGTACTATATTGCGATATGTATATCTAGGGTGCATGCTGTCAAATTTAGGGTTATTGTAAATGTTAAACCCAGCACTAGGGGGGGTGACATTGTGCTTCAAACAGAAACTGTAGAAACAAAATGGATTGCTAGTTTAATGGCAAACAGGAAGCCAGGTTTAAATGATTACATACCAATTAAGCCTATTTTGAAAAATAGGCGTGTCTTTCACTGAATGTGCTTGCTATTTCTGAATGTGATTGGCTTTTATATGTATATAAGTGAACCATCTCATTCATTTTATTTATCTGAAGAAGGGTCATCCCGAAAGCGCTTATCTTGTGATTTTAAGAATAAAGAAGATTTTTTAAGCTGTCAGCAGTGTCCAACTTTGCTTCATTTTTCTTCATTTGTGCTACCTGCTTAAGTTGGACTTTGGCGTCTTACTGGGTATTTGTGTTCTACTATTTTCCTTGGATTTGTGTATCCAGTATTTTGCATGCTATGGCAGCGGAACCTGTTATGCTAGAAACTATTTCTGTGAATGGACATCAAAACCAAGCTAATAAGAATGCTTTATGGCATCCTAAAAAAGCCCTGAACTGTGGAAATCCATTACTTAATTTGGGCTTTTCTACATGTAAAATAGGCATGAGTGGCTCCAAACCAGTAGCTGTGGATAGGAACTTTGAGGAACTAACCCGTGACTTAACTTTTAAAGTGAACAAATTGCAGAGACTTCAATGGCAGGAATATCATTTAGAGGCTTGTATCCAATATGGCATTGTTCCGAGGGGTATGCGGATACTTTGTATGCCAGCACAAGGTGACCGCTACCCGGAACTTTTGGCCAAATGGCAAACTATCAACATTGAGACTAGTTTTAAGTACATGTCCTTGCTGAATGAGTTCTTTTCTCCGGAGTTGGATAATTTAAAAAAGAAGTGACTGAATTGCAACATAAGCTTGAAGCTGAGTTTAGCGATGGGCCATATAGTGAACGCATGGAAGCACTATATGTTACCTTTACTGAGAATGACGATAAATTGAAAAACAGAAAACGGGTAAATTACAAAGAGATTTCCTGGACTTCACTAATGGGAACATCTTCGTATGGCCCAGGGCCAATGAAAATAGATCGATGGTGAATACTGCTAGGCGATTGGCAGATTCAACCAGGAGGGGAGGGAGGAGTGATGCGATGACGATGATGACGAACACAGCGTCTGAATGTAACACGTTTCCCACGCCGTTTCAGAAGGAGAAGGAGAGTGGTATCGGAACGCGTTTTGTGACAGCCAATATAACAACACATGAATCAAGGGAGGAAGAACCAACGGCTGACTTGGCTGATGAACAAACGGACACGGAATCTATTCGAGTGCAGGAGGGTCCTGCCAGTGTCACGATTGATGTGACAAATTTAGGTACCATTTCAAATCATGATGTAGGTACCTGCTCTTCACAACAAATTGTCGTAGTGAACTCTAATTCAGATGGCAATTCCTTGGGGGCACGCCCCAAGATACAAGGAGCGAGCCACAATAGCAACAATTTTTTGGGACTGTTACCAGCACCGGTCAAAAAGAAAGGTCCCTGGAAGCGGTCAGTAAGCGAGGACAGGGGGACCGACAAGAGAAGAAAAATTTGGGACTGACTGCTGATAATGATATGGGTATTGTTACTAACTTATCATCTTATGTTTTAAACTCTAGAGAATTAGAGGTGTTGAATAAGGGATTAACCTTTATCCCGAGCAAAAATGGTTGTTATGATGAAATGTTGATAGATATTATGTTATACTGCAGGAATGTGTCACTGAAGTTAATGTATGGTAACAGTAATGAGAAGGATTATTCCCTTAGAAAACCAAGTGGTTTTGTCCCGCAGTTAACATCAAGTTTGAATTTGTTCGTTAGTGCATGTGAGAAAGATATGATAGACTACTACAAGGAAGCAGACTTTAAGAAATATCACAACTTATCTGCTGAACAAAGGATAGCATGGAATAGTCTCATTGCCAACAGGGACATTGTGATAAAAAATGCGGATAAGGGGGGTGCCATTGTCCTTATGGACACGACATGGTATAACAACAAATTGAATGAGCTATTACAAGATAGTAACACGTATCTACTCATAAATCCCCTAACTGTAAAAAGTATTGTAGATAGGGTGAATATTCAATTAAATGCTCCATTGTTTGAAATGAAAATTTCTGAGGAAACTTATCAGTTCCTCAAAATAGAGAAACCAGTTATTCCGATCTTCAAAGCACTACCGAAGATACATAAATCTATCCAAAACCCACCCCTTAGACCGATAGTATCTGGGAGGGGATGGGTTACGGAGAATGTGTCGATATGGGTGGAACACACTTTAAAACCCTATCTAGATCAAATGGATAATGTGTTGAAAGACACAGCACATTTTTTAAGGCTACTAGGTCAATTGAATAAATCCTATAGTAAGAATTTACTGATGGTCACCATGGATATTCAAAGTCTATTCACTGTGATTGGCAACAAGTTTGGTATTGATAGTGTACAATTGCTCCTGGGTGACCTAGGAGTTAGTGATGATAAGTTATCACTCATTACATCACTATTAAGCATAGTTTTGGAGAATAATGTTTTTCTGGGAGGTAATGGCATATATAGACAAGTTTAGGGGTCGCCATGGGGACCCCCTGCGCAAATACATATGCAAATTTGGTTCTCTCTCAATGGGAAAGAACACATGTCATCAACAATGAGGAATGGAGACGTCAACTACAGTTATATCTACGTTTTGTAGATGACATTTTTCTTTGTGGGATGGGACAGAGGAAGAACTAGATGAGTTTATTAACCACTTACACTCCACTACGAAGTTTTTTAGGTTTTCCATCAACATGTCACGCAGTTCCATAGATTTCTTAGATGTATGTGTACAACAGGATACAAAAGGCTTTAGATCCAAGCTACATAAGAAAGATTGCTGGAAGAACTCACTCTTGGCATTTGACAGCATGCACCCTAGATATACATATCGCAATATAGTACAGGGGCAGGTGAGCAGGGTCTCTAGGTTATGTCTTCTAGAATCAGATTTTGAAGAGGAGACGACTAGACTTAAGGAGAACTTTAATGATAGGGGCTATAAGCAGCATTTGGTAAATGAAACTGTGGAAAGAGGTAGATCCAAGCGATTCACGGATTATAAGCCCTGGATTTTAAGAGCTTTTGAAAGGGGTGAGGTCAAAAAGAGCAATGAAGCTTTATGCAAAGTCCCGCAGGTCATGTTAAACTATAGCAGTAATACTAGTGATATCTGCAATATAGTGAGGAAGAACTGGAACATCTTGACCAGTGATAGTACACTGGGGGGCATAGTGGGACCTCAGCCCACTTTTAGGTATAGAAGGAATAAAAACTTAAAGGATCTACTATGCAAGGAACCTTCCGTGCCAAATGTGTCCTATGCTTTACCATACTCAACAGGAACGAGTAATTGTGGATTATGTAAAGCTTGTCCCTACATAAATAAAGATACTGTTTTTATACATCCCATTACCCAAAAAGTGTTTCACTTTAAAGGAAGAGCAACCTGCCGTACAACCAACATAGTATATTTAGCAGAATGCTGTCAATGCCAAGGTTTTTATGTGGGTAAGACGAATAGCATGTTCAAAATAAGGATTCTTCAGCATCTTTCTAGTATTAGGAATAAAGATGAAAGAAATGCGTTATGTAGACATGTGATTTTGTATCCCACACATACATTTAAATTTAGGGTTATTGTAAATGTTAAACCCAGCACTAGGGGGGGTGATATTGTGCTTCAAATAGAAACTGTAGAAACAAAATGGATTGCTAGTTTAATGGCAAACAGGAAGCCAGGTTTAAATGATTACATACCAATTAAGCCTATTTTGAAAAATAGGCGTGTCTTTCACTGAATGTGCTTGCTATTTCTGAATGTGATTGGCTTTTATATGTATATAAGTGAACCATCTCATTCATTTTCAACATCTGGAACATGAAAGAAGGATTAGTCCCAAGTGACACTCATTACATAATAATCAGGTAAGGTGATTTACAAATGATGGCTTGTACCTCAAGCTCTTCTACCAGATGACAGTTTATATGAAAATATTTTTTCACGAAAGTTATTTTAACTCTATTTTCTCTGCAGGCTCAAAAGGAGATAAGGTCAGCTCCTCCATCATTACGTTCAAATCCCAGAGAGAAGAAATGTGTTTTTGGTCCTTGCCAATGTAACACTCCTTTAAGAAATGCCTTTACTGATAGAAGTGATGTAGTTTGAAGGGTAAGTCGGTAGGCAAACAGGTACTGCTTATACAAGAACATTAATGCATGAAAAAGGTCTATTTATTTATTCGTCTTTGTTGACAGGGAAAAGTCCGACTGGGTAAAACCCATTTTGAGTGGAGCCATGGGGAGAAAAGCTCCACATTTAAGCTTCACATGACACACTTTTATAATTGCAGGGTAAAACATCAGTACATTAGTGTATTTACATGATTTTTAAATATTTCTTACATGATCATAGAATTTTAATACAAAAACAAGAGAGAAATTAATAAAAAATATAAAATACGATAACACAATGTAGTTATAGCATGATGGCTGCAGGGAAAAGATCAAACTAGGGTGTTTATGAGGTTAGTAATAATTTACAGACAAGTAGTAAACTAGCTTAAAAATTGATAAGATATATGAAAGAAGACATTATGGAGATGAGCAGGAGGATAAATGGACAGAGAAGGAATTTTATTTAATGGTGAGGTATGAGAGGAAGAGGAAGAGATTAGGAAATCAGTGCAGTATGAGGAGCAGCAAGAAGGTATAAAAGACTGAGAAGCAATGTGGCTGTAAGAATTGCAGAAAAGTAATCTGGGTAAAGCTAGCCAGGTGAGCAGGAAGAATAAAGCCATCTTTGGCACAGGTGCTGTTTATCTGTTTTAACTGTGTGGGGATTTCATTTCACAGTTCTGACAAATAATGAGAGCGCAGAGTGTCTCTAGCAGTGTTAAAATGTCTTACTGATATGCAGTGAGAGTTTATTGCCACAGTGAAAGTCTCTAGTAAGTGAAGAGTACAGATGAGTATTTTATAATGCAGGGCATTTGTCTGGAGAGCATGAGAGGTTGTGGGCAATGATTAGTTGTGTGTAGGTCAACTGGTTTGGGAGTTCAAGCCCGTTTAATTGTTCTAATGCAAGGCAGTGGGGTATTTCATAAGTGATTGGTTGCAAATTTAGCTACTTTGTAGTAGCAGGAGGTTAGTTTAGTTTTATATGTAGTGTTGATGTCAGTAAGACTAGAGGACGTATGTAATAGAGAAGGAAGGAGGTATGTTGCTACTAAGGTAATCCTTGCTTGATATGTCAGGTAGTGTTTTTTTAGACCTATAGAGGGAGCTGAGTTTTTGGTGAGTTTTCTTGATAAAATTAAGTACGTGGTAATCAAATTTGAGGTCATCATCTATTAAGACCTTGAGTAGTTTAGTTTGGTTTATGGTTTCTATTTTGTGTTATTACTTGAGGTAATATGGAGTGTGTGTTTCTGTTTAAGGTGTTGTTTTGGAGTAAATAACATAATGCCAAAAGATAAGCGGCAAGTTAGAATTGTTTTGCCATATTTCAATGTCAATGAAAGATTTTTGAGTGAATGGGTAAACTTACCAATGATTCCTGAGTGAACTGATGAAAACGTAAATTGGAATCAAATAAATGGCGTAGATAGCTCAATAATCTTGGGATGGGACAATGTAAAGGTTTGATTACTGAATTTTTCTTTTCTAAGCCCTATTTGTCTCAGTCATACATCCAGCACTTAAGAGAGAAATGAATTACGTTAATAAATAAAAATTACAGCAAGTAAGCTGATGGAGTTTTGAGACAGGGATGCAAATCTTAGCTTTGTGTTAGTAAGTATATCTGCAAAAGTAATGGCCATGGTGGGTAAGTGATCACCATTGGTCATCTTGGCCAAGAAAGAACTACATCAGTTAGACTTGCTTTGCACTAGTTTGAGCATTAGCTACTGAATCAGAGGAAAATAGAGAAAGGCATACATAATGATTTGAGACTATCTGATGAAGAAAATATCTACACTCTTAAGTATCCGTCATCTTGCACTCACCAATTCTCATGTAAAAGTGTTGAGATGAGGACAGAGAAAAGGCAGGAGGAGAGAGAGGGGCAAGAATTCTAGACCAAATAGACCATATGCAGGGGCTGTAGAAAGGGTGTATTACATAATATGGACTTTGTCACAGATCATTCACTACAGAATTCCATAAAAGTATTATCTGAAAAGAGAGTTGCCATCTGTAAATGATAGGAAAGCATCTCTACCTAATCCTCCTGGGTAGCCGTAATCATAGCAGAATATACTGGATGACAGACACCTTGCAAAAAAAAATTATCCAGACCTGCAAATAATTACTAAGTTTCAGAAATTAATAGTGCATTGCATTAAGTGAAACTGCACTGTCAGAGGCAACATGCAGGGAGGAGCAGATTCAGAGAAATAGGTAATGTCATCAGCCAGCCTGGTGAAATTATGAGGTTGGTATGTTATGCAAATAACCATATAATTACATGAAAATGAGCAACATTATAGTAATGAGCCCCAATGTGGATGCAAAAGAGGATAAATACAGCAGGGGCAATTCAGAAACCTACAAGAATTGCATGACAAGCAGCAGCTGTCAGTGAAATAGTGTACAGCCATTTCTTCCTGAACAGACACAACACAATGATGTAGACATTATTAACAACAGTAGCATCGGAGTTAATTGAAGAGGTTTTATTACAGGATTTCTTTGCAGCTTGTGTCCATGACAGTGAGTGTTACTGCCCTCTGCTTCACAAACAGAAAAGACTTCCCCTAATATCACATCACCTCCACAATTGGGACAAACACTCCTCTGTGGACAGAGACACAATACAAGAACTTGTAAACGTGACATTCTCATGTGGAAGTCCACAGGATCAATGGTATGCAGATCCCTATGGATACAAACATACGTGTATCGTTTCATTTTCTTGTGACAGGGATCTTCCAATGGTCATTGGAGAAAACAGTGGGTTTGTCAGAAGCATACACATCATGCATCATGGATACTACATGAGTTCTTCAATGTCATGATGCACATGCTTTCCCCATGGACTGAGGAGCAGAAAAACATCACTATGTGGTCATTCTAAGAAATAATCTGGTTCCTTGAGGCACTGGAGCATTACTGATTGCACCCACACTGCCATGGAGGGCCCTTCTGGTCCACGAGGACACTGGTATGTCAACCAGACAGCTTTTGACTCCATCTGCTGAGTAAAGTGCAATGCACAGGAAAATATGTACAGCATTAATGTGCACTAAACCTCAAAATGCACTCTCTCAAGGCACTCCTAAAAATGGAGAACATCGATATCTGTGCAGTAACTGAGACCTGGTTCAAGGCTCCAGAATGCACCCCTGCAATATCAGGCTACAACTCTTATCACACTTTTCGGCCACCAAACCAGGATCAAAACACTAAAGGGGAAGGAGTGTCCATATTCACCAAGGATATTCACATCACCAGGTTAGTTGCCCAACACAATGCGTCTGAAATTCTCCAGGTGCAACTAACACTAGGTAAGACTGCAATCCAAATTGTAGCTTGCTACAGATCCCCCACCATGCCCCAAGATTTTCACTACACCTTTCTAAACATACTGGAAAATATTAATATACAACCAAACACCCTAATACTGGATGATTTCAACTACCCTGCCATTAACTGGGAAAACTACTTGTGTCCCAACACCTTTGCCCAACGGTTCTTGTAATTCATAAATTCCATTGCCCTGGATCAAGTAATCCATAGTCCCACCAGGGGCTCCAATATCCTAGACCTGGTCATTACCAACATGGGAAATCAATGCTCCACACCTACAGTCACCCCCTCGTTGGTCAGGTCAGACCATAAACTAATCACCCTTAACATCCACATCCCACCCCCACCCCCACCCCCAGTAAGGAAACCTCCATAAAAAACTTCTCCAAAGCCAACTTCATGCTACTCAAGTCAGAAGTTACAAACTTCATGACACCCATGCAGACGGGAACTGAATGTTTGACTGCTGAGTTCTACACTAAGGCACTGTACGAGCATATCCACTCATGCATGAATCGTGCCATCCCAAATAGAACCAAGATGCTCTCCTCCAAAAAAGGAAGCCACTCAGGTTGTCCACTGCCATAAACAAACTTTACAACAAAAGGAAGAAACTGTTGCAGAAAAGAGGAAAATCCCAGGATGCAAAAAACTCCCTTACCAGCCTCAGTAAGAAGCTGAGAGCCCTCATAAAATCCTCCAAAGCTAGTTACAAACATAAAATTGCCAAAGATTCCAAAGACAAACAAGGCATTCTATAACTATGTCAAGAATCTAAATGACAATGCTCAGATCTGCTCTGAGCTACAACAGAATGGCATTAAATATACTGATCCCAAGGATATTGCCAATATCCTGGCAGATCGATTCAGTGCCAACTTCACCCCCCCACCCCCTAAATGGCCCATCTCAATACCAGAAGATTGCCAAATTCCGGTAATAACGGCCACACAGGTAAAAAACGCACTTTCCAATGCTAAGAATACAGCATCCATGGGACCAGATGACATCCCAGGCTGTGTACTACATGAACTACAAAAGGAACTGGCACCTCACCTAAGTGTCATGTTTAATCATACCCTCACCTCAGGCTTCGTGCCCACTGAGTGATGCACAGCTACAGTTATCCCACTCCACAAGGGGGGATCCACCTTGGATCCCGGGAACTACTGCCCCATCAGTCTGATGAGCCTGATCTACAAGGCCATGGAATGTACAATCATGGAACTTATAAACAAAGACATTGGTGACCTTCAAACACTGGACCCCACCCAGTTTGGGTTCGTGAAGGGCCGATCTTGTCTCTTGAACCTGATTGACTTCTTTGACTCAGTCTCCAGAGACATGGACAAGGGTAAGGCAGTTCACACAGCCTATGTGGACTTCACCAAGGCCTTCAACACCATCCCCCACTCTGGAATCATAGATAAACTTACTAAGCAGGGCATTAATCCCTATGTCACTCGATGGGTTGCCAACTGGCTTACTGACAGAACCCACACTGTAAAAGTAGCTGACTCCAAATCCAGCTCCAGACAAGTGACAAGTGGAGTACCTCAGGGTTCAGTCCTGGGACCTCACTTGTTTGGCATCTACTTCTCTGAAGTACAGGCCAACACTAAGGGACTCTGGCTAACAAAGTTCACAGATGACTGCAAACTGGGAGCCATTATTGAATCCCCAAATGGTGTGGCTACTCTACAAAAGGGTCTTACAGAAACAGATGCTTGGTGCCAAAGCCATGGGCTCAAGCTCAATGCCAAGAAATGTATAGTTATTCCCTTTGGGAAAAAACATGTACCTGTGAATTACCACATAAGTGGCAGTACACTAAACACCGAAAGTGTGATAACAGACTTACTTGACACAGGTGGACAGTGGTCTCACCTTCAATAACCACATCGCCACAACAGTCAGGAAATTCTTCTAAGTGGCACACCTCATCACTAAGGGCTTTTCATCCAGAAAAAAGGAGGTCATTGTCCCACTGTAGTCATCCCTCATTAGACCCATTATAGAATACAACGTCCCATTTGGTATGTTCCTCTCAAGACATCTGCAACAACTGGAGAGGCCGCTAAAAGAATCACAGGCCTAAAGCAGATGCCCTATGCTGACCTCCTTAAAAAACTCCAGCTATACTCTGTCGCATATCGTCTACTCCAAGGTGATCTCTGCTTAACATACAAGGCCATGTCAAACCCAGAGTTGTTGGACATGCTACACTTAAAGAAATCCCAATCCCTCAGAGCCACATGCTCCAGGGATCTAAACCTTGTCATCACAATAAACAAAGCATGCTGGAGGGACAGGTTCCTGACCCAGAGACTCCCCAGACTCTGGAATAGACTGTCCATACATGTCAAGCAGAGAGCCTCTTTGGCCTTCTTCAAAAGGAACCTTGATGATTGGATGGGAGAAAGAAAATTCACCCCGGGGATCACGTCTGTCCCCCTTCTAGACAGGGGTCCAGGGAAGTAAACAGTGTGGGAAGAAATAGCCAGGGAATTGTTATGGCTAGGCTTGTATAGGCCCTAGGGCCGATAGCCTAGTACCAACCTATGAACTATCCAGCCAGCTTCCATGATTATCACATCTGGAAAATGTCAGACCTGTACCAGCAATTTGTGTGGGGTGATTTCCCACATGCATATCTTACTCTCAATGCCAGATATGCCCTAAGAGCCATAGCTCATGACACTGATGCACAACCCACACAGCATGGCTGAGATGCAATACAGTACTACACTGCATGTGCTTGGAATGCTACCTACTATCCATGTAACTGTGCAGAACACAGCAGTAAGCAGACAGCTACAGTACAGTATTGCTATGGGAGGACCAGAAAGACCATAACCAGTGGCACAGGAGGCAAAGTTTCAGGAGCTGGCAAAGGATCCAGTTGCATGGGAAGACCACACAAGGCAGAGACAGGTACAATATGTTATCGCACTGGCAAAAACATGGCTTCTTGTTCACAACCATGAGCAAGATTAGCCACAACAAAGATTAAAACTGATGCATGCAATACTACACCCAGACTATGCTGTACAGTGCACTGGCTGGTCACTCTGTGTATCAGACATTACTTATCAGTATCAGGGCAGTTAACACCTACCAGCAAAGATAAAGGCAAACTGTGAGACCACAACATTCTGACTGTGTGATGTGCAGGTGCACAGGTGGCCATGCAGTGTCACAGCAGGTTCACTGCTGACAGCTGAAGGAGATAGCAGTATATAATCTTGACTACCCAAAGTATTGTGAAGTGCACACATAGGGGAGGTCATATTAGCAGCAGTCATGGGAACAGTGTCAGATGTGGCAAGTACAGGTAGATGGTCATAGGAAGGTAATGACAGCACCCAGGTGTCTGACCAATGCGCTATTCAGATATACCACGTATTGAATGCCCACACATACTTCATTATGCAAATGGACTAACTGACTGATTGCCACACTCATGCAGGCTTTCACTCCAGCTGCTCACTCAAGATGGCTCTCTTACTTGTACATGCTTATAGACTGGAATGCCTCTTAAAGGTACAACACACGCTCTGATTTAGATGCTCCCTCTTTGACTATTCTGCCATGCTAATGAAAATGACAACTGGATTAGCATGCAAATTATACAGACATATAGAAACAATAACAATCATGTCCGGGTTGCCATTTATCTAGGACTAGGTCTTGAGATATGACCTGACCTCATAATATAATAATCAGAACTGAGTTTAGCAACAGGATCAGTCACTGGGGAATGTTCTGCTTAGGATTTTCAGGGATAGTTTCAGGAACAGGAGCAGATGATGAAATGTTCTCTGGAACAGGAACATTGGACAAATCACTCTAAGAATTTGTTTCCATTACAGACAAGATGCTGTAACACTGGCTCGGACATTGGTAGTAAATGTTTCCGATTCTGCCTGAATTTCATACCTTCCGATTCAATGACGTACGATCTTGGTTCCTCACAGAAATGTTTCACAAGTCCTATTCGGTCAAATCCTTTTGCTGTCTGCAACCTCACAGGTTCAGAGCCTCAGAGGCTTGATGTTCTTGTCATAGCAGGACTTTTGGGACAAACGCTTCTCTAGGAGTTGAGCTTTTACAGCTTGGTTGTTTTTAACACTCGGAATCAACAAATACTTACTGATTAGTAGTGTGGTTCTGGTTTGTCTTGACATAAGTCTCTGAGCAGGTGAACCAAGTAAATTGTCAAGAGGAATGTTTCTGAGATTAAGCAGATTAAGAAAAACATCAGTATTGTCTCATTTGGATTTCTCCAACAGCTGTTTTGCACTTTAAACTGCATGTTCAGCCAAGCCATTAGATTGTTCATATTACTAGTAGTCCTGAATACCCACAAAGTCCCATGTTTCAGCAAATATTTTGAACTGGTGACTTGTAAACTGTGCACCATTATCAGAAACAACTTTTTGTGGACTACCATGGACAGAAAAATGTCTCTTCAACTGTATAATGACTGTACTGGAAGTTAGGTTAGAAGAAGGTCAATCTCAAACCAATTTGAATGAGTCTACTAACACCAAGTAATGTTGACCACTCCACTCGAAGATATCTATAGCTACTGTCGACCAAGGTAGTTCAGGCTTCTAGTTTAGCCGAAGTGGTTCTTTTTGTTGATGTGAATTAGTGCTATTACAAACAGAACAAGCCAAGATGGAACTCTCAATATCTTTTTGACATAGAAGGCCAAAATACTAGTCCTCTTGCCCTTCTTTTGGTAGAATCAGTTCCAGGGTGGCTATGATGCAAGATTTTAACATAATCTTGTTGCAAGGATGTTGGAACAATGATTTTTGGGCCTTTCATGATGATACCATTTTCCATCAAAATCTCGTAAGGAAAATACTGTTGCACATCTACTGGTAAACAAGACTGCTTCAATAGCCATCCTCAACTGATCAAACGGCTGAGCTTCTGGAAAACTGGATCTGAAGCTGTGTGATTTCTCGTTCCCATGCTGTTCAGTGGTTTTGCTGGGTGATCAGGATAAAGAATCAGCAAGATAAAGAAGTTTGCCTTTTGTGTAAACCAAGTGGAAATTGTACTTTTGCAATTTTAACATCATGTTTTGCAATCTCGCAGGAGCTGTGTGCATTGGCTTTTTCAAAACAGTGACCAAAGGTCGGTGGTCAATTTTGATTTGAATAGGTTAGCCATAAATATAATCATGGAACTTCGAACATTCAAGCACAATTGCCAAAAGCTCTTTTTCTATTTGTGCACACTGCATTTTGATTTGGGATAGAGTTCTGAATGCTTAGGATACTGGTCTAACCTCTTGAAGAATGACTGTACCAAGACCAAACTCTGAAGCATCACAAGAAAGAGTTACTGGTTTGTGAACATCATAATATATTAAAGTGGGCGGACTGCCAATTTTCTGTTTCAGGACATTGAATGCTCTTTGGTTTTGTGCTGACCAGGACCAGGTTACATCTTTGTGTGTCAGCTCTCTTAACGTTGCTGACAGCTCATTTAGATCTGGAATGAACTTGTCTAAATAGTTGACCATGCCAAGAAAATGTTGAAAGGATGTGACATTGCCTGGAGCTGGTATCGCAAGAATAGCTGTTTGCTTGAAAGGATCTGGTCGTAAGCCTGAACTGGTAAACAAATGACCCACATAAATAACTTCTTGCAGCCTGAAGTTACATTTCTGAGGATTCAGTTTAAGATTCACTTCACGAACATGTTCCAGAACTTTCCTGAGGTTTCTATCATGTTTGACTTCACCACTGCCTCCTACAAGAATATCATCTACCATAATAGCATATGGATAGCCAGACAAAATTTGTTCCATTGCATGTTGAAAACTTCACTGGCAGAATTTATCCCAAATCGCATTCTCAAAAATCTGTATCTTCCAAATGGTGTACTGAAAGTGGTTAGCAATGAAGATTTTCAATCAAGCAAAATTTGCCAAAATTGACTTTTTGCATCTAAAACAAAACAGTGGCATTTGGCATAAGGGCAGCAACTTCCTCAACTGTACTCAATGGATGATGAGGTAATTTTAGTGCTTTGTTCAAATCTCTTGGATCAATACATATTCTAATATCATCTGAGCTTTTCTTTTGAGCTACCACCATGGAGGATATCAATTCCGTTGGTTCTTCCTCTAGACAAATTACTCTTAGGCTTACCATTGTGTCTAGCTCAGCTTTGACTCTGCCTTGTAAGGCTACTGGAACCTTCCATGCTAATGACTGGGCTTACCTCATGGTCTAAGTTCATGGAGTACACAACTGGGAGTTTGCCTAACTTGTCTTCAAAAATATCAGCATAGTCAGAAAAAATAGTGTGCGTGAAATTTTCATTTTTACATGTGCTTATATGGTGGACTTCTTTATTAAATGAAAGCAGTCCCATTTTTAAACCATCCTTGAGGCCTAATAATGACTGCACATGTCTCTTGACTATGTAAAATTGCAAGTCATAGCTGCTCCCAGCAGAATATGAAAGCACTACTGAGCCTTTGGTTTGAATCTCTTCACCACCAACAGGCATCACACACTTTGCCAGATCAAGTTTCTCAGCAGCTTTTACTCTAGCAAACACATCTGCTGACATAACATTGCACTTTGAACCAGTATCATCTTTGAGCTCTGCAGGTCTCCCATTAATCCGAACAGTGCAAAATACTTCACTCTTTGCCCACAAATCTACTGCACTGACTGTTTCACCAAGCACGCAGACACACTATCAACATAAAACGTAGGGTTGCAGCTTTCTAGTTGATCAATTTGCCTCTTTGAATGCTCTTTTTTAATAAAGGAATGTGCCCCTTTAGATTTACAGAGCCTTTTGAAATGCTTCCACTTTTTATATGTGTGGCAATGCTGGCCAAAAGCTAACCAGGAAAGTAAATAATGTGGGAAGAAATAGCCAGGGAATTGTTATGGCTAGGCTTGTATAGGCCCTAGGGCTGATAGCCTCATACCAACCTATGAACCTATGAACCACTTCTATCGCTTGAGCTCATGGCTACCTCCACAATTACGACAGTTGACTTTGAGGCTTGTCACAGGTTTTACTGAGTTATCCCTCTGCTTTAATGAGTGTGCCCTGGATTTCACTGTAGGTGATCTAGGTTTTGCTCAAGTAACCAGACCCTCTTGTTTCTTTTAACCTTGTGCTGCATACTATCAACATTAACACTGGAAGGCACTGCAAGCATGCTTTTCTCATTTGTATGCATATTCATGTGCTTTTCTGTAAGCTCATATATCTGGCACATCTCCACGGCCTTATTCAAAGTTAAATCACAGTCTCAAAGCAAAATCTTTTTCACTCCATCATCTTTAATACCACACACAAGCTTGTCTTTTATCAACTCATCTCTCAGATCACCAAATCTGCACGTTTTTGCCTTATTTCTCAAGTTGGTTATATATGCTGTAAAAGTTTCACCAGGCTTTTGATCTCTTGTGCAAAATACATGCCTTTCCATTGTAACATTTGTTTGGGGGTTGCACATTTCTCTAAATTTACGTTTTAAGCACTCAGGGTCTTCCCGTGTTTCAGCCGGTATCACAGTATGGTGGTCTTTCCCCTCTCCTATAAACACAGCAGGTGCATACACAAATGAGCTTTCCATTCCAATGGCTTTTGAACCAGCTAGATTAAGGACAATACATGCCTTTGTACATGTCTTTGTCAGAAAAACAGCCTGTATGAAAATATTGTACTTTTACTCAAACACTCTCCAATTTTCTGCAACATTATTATCAAACAAGTGGACCAGGTTTGAGAAATTCTTCTGCCATGCCAACAAAAAGTAGTATAAACCTGCTCCTTGTAATTATGTTCAAACATACACCAGGTACTTAAAATATTCAGCTGCCCAACAATCTCTTCAAAATAAATGTATTCTGCGAAATAACTGTACTGTAATACTGCATACACTTGCCAACACCTTGCACACTTCATATACTTTGAATAGCTTTAGTTAATACGAAAAGAAGCACATAGCAAAAAAATACGGTTGTTTTCCCTTTTTTATACATTTTATGTGATTTGGAAGTTATTTTAAGTATTTTTGTAAGCATTTTGAGTACTTTTACCAATATGTAGCAATTATGAACATTTTGTTTAATTAGAAATTAATTCTGAACATTTTGAATGTTTTGTTTTATATTCATTGTGCAAAAAATCATTTAAATGAGTTTTGGAATTTGAAATTATCTTTCTGACTTGTTTGCAAGTCATTTGAGCTTCAGATGATTCACTCCTGCATATTCCTCTATTACTGACTGTTTGCTTACGGTTTTGATTTCAGATCCAACTTCAAATAAGACAATGAGGTCTGGGTGTTCATTTAAGCTGTTTATTACACATGAACACATCAGGATGGATAACTGAAACATAAAACCTAAACCAACTAACTAACTGACTGTCCGCTACACTCATACATGCTTTCACTCCTGCTGCTCACTCAAAATGGCACTCTTGGTTGCACATGCTAAGTACTTATATGCATGTGCCCATAGACTGGAATGGCTCTTAAAGGTACAACACACACTCTGATCTACAACACCTAGTTCAGGCAATGAGCAGAAGCTATGGCACTGAGAGTCATAGGCCCACTGCTCACAACCACTGTCCCCACACTCTGTGGTAATGTCTCTTCACACTCACAGTATGTGAGCAGTGAACATGGGTGCCAGATATGACCTGCTCTTCAATGGGCTCTGGAGAGGTGAGGGCAGCTTCCACAATCAGAGTTGTCACTCACTTGATGTGGGTGACAGTATGCTTCCATAGTTACTGTTGCCATAAGTGTCACTGTGCCCTCAGACTATGCTAGTGTTAGGGTGTCATCACTGTCAGTATCTGATGAGAGTACTGACATCAGGCATACCTAATCCTAAAGTGGAGGACTTCAGGACTATAGTACCTGTGAAAACAGTCAAGCACCCATGTGTAACACTGCTAATATCTAACAATCCCACATCTCAGTGATGCAACAACTGACAGGTAACAGTGCATGCATGGAATTTAATCAAATACACCTTGTGCTGTATATCTGCATCCCACATGTCTGTAGGGGAGATATGGCAGCACTGATTATTAGTGAGAACTGTTTTGTATTACTGTTATAAGGAAATACCAAGCTGGTACATCCCCAACAGTCACAGGGAATGGTGTGATCAGTTCAGCTCCCACATCTAAACCTATATGCCTGGAATCAGGGTCCTTTCACCATTCCCAGACAGGGAAGCCAGTTAACTCCCAAATGTTGGGGTGATTGGTCTGTGATAGCAAACTTTCACCCACGGCCATCTGTGTGGGCATATAGAGACATATTAGTAAGCCTGCACTTGACAAGTTGAACTGATCTGTTGTGGTTGAAGACTAATTTAACACACACACACACACACACACACACACACACACACACACACACACACACACACACACACACACACACACACACACACACACACAGAGTCAAGCTTCTTTAGTTGTTTCCACTCCATTGGCAGCATGTATATTCCTCTACATGCAAGCATACACCTGTGGTCACCCAACAGGTCTCCAGCAATTTCCTGGCTTGCCTCTCAGCAAAGTGAACTTGAAGGCTGTCTGGTACCCTCTGGTAGGTGGTGTAGGCTCTCCATTGGTGGCATTATCAGGGGATCCAGCTGTGTCATCCAAAAAGAGGTGGAAGCACTAGTGATGGCTGTGGTGGATCAGCAGCTGGATGCCCATACTCACAGCCTAGACAGCGTATTCCTGTAACTGGTAGATTCATACAGCTACCTAGCCCTAACCAGCAGGCTAACAGTAGCTGGGCTCACCTATGAGGATGGCCACAAAGGTGATAGACTTCTGGTTGGCAGTGGCACTGTACAGCATGACAGCAGATACCCCACCCTCTCTCGATCACGGTACTCCATTTTCTGGCATTTAACTTCCCTCCCTAGTTTGCTGTCCAGTTCTCCCAGTCACTATATTATCTACTCACTGCCTGTCTGTGCCTCTCTCCTCTGCAGTCCTCCCTCCATTATTTGTGTTGGTATCTTCTTTGTCAGTCCTTCCTGTCTTTTGCATTAGCTTGTCTGCCTATGTTACCATCCCTATACCTTCTTTTTTCCTACCCACACCTTCCCTATCCTACCTTTTCTCTCTACCCTTCCTGGAAATTAAATAAGCACCTATCTAACTCAGATGCAAAAAAATAAGTAAAATAAAAATATATTCACCCACACCCACACACACAAAACCATATAACGTTGCTCCCACAGCCCCATACTATTCTTCCTTTCCCCTTGTGCTTCTGTGTATTTCTCTTCTTGCCCTTCAGACACATTTCCGTTCTGTTTTTAATGTAAACATAGTAGAGACTTTACAGTGCAGCCCTCAGATGTGCCTGCAGAAGCATCTCTTTGCATGTGTGAACATACATTGTGGTAAGCACATTACAAGCTAGCTCCTGGGCCCATATGGTCACAAGACCTGTTGTAGTCACTGTGCAACCTACTTTGTTCTCCCCAGTAAAGTGACTACTCATTCAGGATCAGGCCACAATCTGGTATTTTGACTGTATTTTGCTCTTATGCACCTACATAACTCCCGGTCAGTGTCTTGCAAAGGTGTTCAGGGAAAAACTGGTAGCACAAATATCATAAACAGTGGCATTACAGAAAAGGCAAAAGAATAAAATACCATAACAATATGCTTTTAAGTTAACAATAATTTTTATTTATTTATTCTTTTTTTAACTGACTTAGTCCCGCTATGTTAATAGACTTTTTTTCTTTTTTTTTTTTTTTTTTTTTAGGAGAGACCCAAGGTGGAAATTTGCCCAAGGCATCAGGGAACTTCCTGTACTCTTTCAATATGTGCCATGGGATCTTTTACATCCACTTGAGCTACCACTAACTCAAGCAAATGGGGACCTCAGTTTAGAATTTCATCTGAAGGATAACGCACTCATGTGTACAGCACCAGCAATTGATTTTCCTGGTTTAGGAAGAGAACCCACAACCTTCTGCACCAAATGTGTATGTGCTACCTGTTACACCACTGCCATAAAAAAGAAGTTATGTACTTACCATAACGTTCCATGTTTGTAGTCCATCTCGCCTATATTCTTGCTGGATGGGTTCGGAGCTGATATTCGGCTCCAACTCGGCCTATACTAAAGCTCGAGAGCTTTTTACAGGCTCGAGGCTAGCCCCTATCCCATGGTGCCTCACGGCAATTCCCCAGATCTAGTTTGCAAGAAAGTAATAAATAACTATCAGGGAATAATAATAAGAAAGAATCTGTAAAAATACAGGAAGGGATTAGAAACATAATCCATTCCAGGTGGACAATAAAGAGCAAAGTCAGGCAGCCTCAAAAAGAGGTCCACTAGATCCCCCAGAAACGGGAATGGGGTTGGAGGGAGGGACACAAGAATATTGGCGAGATGGACTACAAACATGGAACGTTATGGTAAGTACATAACTTCTTTATGTTATGTGGTCCTATCTCACTGTAATTCTTGCTGGATGGGACAGCGTCCCTAGCACCTTTATCCCGGGTGGCTCAAGCAAAGAGACTCTTAGTCACAGTGGACCCAAAGGATGACCTGTACCAGGCGGCTAAATCCAATTTGTAATGAGTGTCAAACGTATGTGGTCTTGCCCAAGTAGCTGCTGCACAAATAGTATCAATTGGGAGTCTAGATCTAAAGGCGCATGAAGTAGCCACAGCCCTAGTAGAGCGACCTTTAGCTTTTAATGGTAATTGTCTATCAGCTTGTTGATAAGCAAAAGATATGCAATCCGAAAGCCATTTTGAAAGAGTAATTTTTGAAATCGGTAAGCCTTTCCTTTTGTCAGAAAAGGAAACAAAAAGTTGATCAGATTTCCTGAATTCTTTGGTCCTTTGTATATAGAATCTGAGTATCCTGTAGACATCTAGTTGGTGAAGTCTATACTCTGATTTATTAGAGTGGTTTGGAAAAAACACAGGTAGTTCAATGGTAGTATTCAGGTTGTGTTCTGAGCATACCTTAGGGAGAAAGGAAGGGGTTTGTCCTAAGAGAGACTCTATCCTTGTGAAAGATAATGTAAGGAGATCGAATAGTTAGAGCTTGAAGTTCTGAGACTCTCCTAGCCGATGTTATAGCTACCAAGAACAGGGTTTTCCATGATAACAATTTTAAGTTTGACAACGAGGATGGTTCAAAGGGTGCAGACATCAAAGATGAGAGGACTAAATTTAAGTCCCAGGGTTCTAAAGGTTGTTTTATTGGTGGCCTAAGAAGAACTCCTTTTAAGAAGGTTTTACAGAGGGAGTGTTGCATGATTGGATTTCCCATAAAAACAAAACAGAAATTGGAAATGGCAGCTAACTGAACTCTAACTGTAGCGGCTGCCTCTCCTTCATGAAAAATTGTTGTTAGGAAGGATAAAATGGATTCTAAAGGAGCTGTATATGGATCTAAGCACCGGTTCATAGCCCAAAGGGAAAACCTTTTCCATTTGCTAGAATATAGTTTCCGAGTGGAAGGTTTATGGGATGAAATTAGGATGTGTTTGACTGTTGGGGATAAGGGAATACACCTGGCTATACGTGGAATTGGAGCAGCCATGCTGTCAATTTGAGGGTGTGGCTGGAGGGGTGGAACTGTCCCGATTGATGAATCAGGAGATCTGGAGATGGATCCAAAATCCATAGTTCCTCCAAAAGGTAGGGCCACAGGAAAGGAAACCAAACTTGTCAAGGCCAGTAAGGAGCAATGAGGATCAAGGAACTCCTCAACTGTCTTGCTTTCTGTATTACTTTGGGTATGAGTGGAAAGGTAGGAAAGGCATAGAGAAGTCCCAGGGGCCAATCATGAACAAGAACATCCCTGGGTGACATCCCCGGATGGGGAATGAGTGCAAAGTAGCTGCTGCATTTGGTATTCAGGTGAGTGGCAAACAGATCACAGCAAGGCTGGCCCCATTTGTGAAAGATCTCATTCGCAACCATTGGATTCAGGGAGGCATCAGAATTTCTCAGCTGAGTTTGTCCGCTATTACGTTGGATTTGCCCGGGATATGCCTTGCTATCAGGAAGCATTGAGTATCCATCGCCCATTTCCAAACTCTTAAGGCCTCTCTGCAAAGCGGGTAAGACTTGGTTCCCCCTTGTTTGTTTATGTACCACACGACAGACATGTTGTCTGACTGAATCGCAATCATTCCAGTGGGAAGGGAGCTGTGAAGTGCTTGCAATGCATATAGCACCGCTCTCATCTCCAGAACACTGATGTGCAAGTGGTTCTCGTGGTTTTGCCAAGTACATTGGACCGTCTTTCCCAGATAATGCCCCCACCCCACCCTATCTGGGAAGCGTCCATGGTCAAACCTGTTTTCTCTTGGGGAGGAACAAGTGGACGACCTGTGATAAGTTGTTTCATGTGTAACCACCATGTCAGATCCCTTTTGCATGCGTTTGTTATTAATATCTGGTGAGATAATGGAAGGTCTTGAATCGACCACTGTGCAAACAGCATCCATTGGAGAATCCTCATATGTAGGCGAGCAAGAGGAACTAATAAGATGGCGGAAGCCATAATCCCTAGGACTTGAAGGACAACTCCGGCTTGGACTCTTTGTTTGTTTAATAACAATCTGATCTGACTGCGTAGAGATTCCACTCTTTCCTGTGTTAGCTTTACTGACATGGTGGTTGTGTCTATTTCTGAGCCTAGATATACAATATGCTGCGAGGGAGATAAGACTGACTTTTGCAAGTTGACAGTGATGCCTAGGTTGGCACACAAGGATAGAGTCTCGTCCCTGGTCCTTATGAGTTGATGCTTGGTGGTAGCAGTAAGCATCCAGTCGTCTAGGTACGGAAACACCTGGAATCCTTGATGTCTCAGGCGAGCCGTTACCACTGTCATGCATTTGGTAAACACTCTGGGGGTTGTAGTGAGGAGAAAAAGCAGTATTCTGAACTGAAAATGGCTGGCTCCCAGCCAGAAGCGTAAGTGTCTCCTGGAGCGCCTGCCCATTTTGATGTGGTAGCACGCATCCTGGAGATTGATTGAGTGCATCCAGTTGTCTTTCCCAATAAAGGAAAATATCGACTGCAGAGTGACCATTCGAAACTTTGATTTTCTTACATGCCTGCTGAGATCTAGAATTGATCTCCAGTCCCCTGTCTTTTTTTGGAAATGAAAAGAATCAAGAGTAAGTTCCAGATCCTTCTTGCTCTGCAGGGACTTCTTGGGTGACTATTTTTTGTAGCAACGAGATGACCGCTGATGTTGCACGGTCTAGTTGGACGGGTGGTACGTCTGGAAGAGACCGGTTTGTTGAGGTTTCGGAAATAAAGGGAATCAGGTAACCTCTGGATATTACTGTGTGTACCCAACAATCTTGAATGATAGTTAGGCAGGTGCTTGGGTACAGCGATATATGCCCCCCCCCCCGACTGCCTGCAGAGACGGACAGTCGGGCAACCCCTCAGGGTCGATAGAAGGGACGATCAGAGAAAGTTTCTCTGTCTCCCTGATGTTGCGGACCTCCTCTGCTGTGAGGGCAGCATCTTCCATTATATCCTCCCCATCTGCCCCTGGGGGAGGGTTGACCTTGTGCCTGAGGAAAACCTTTTTGGGATTTGCGGAACCACATTTTCCCTCCTGTATTACCCTTGGTATAGGGTCTGGACGAGAGAGAGAAACAGACTCCAACAGCAGATAAGGTTTTTTCTTCCTGCTCACATCTAGTCAAAGTCTCTTTCACTTGGGGTCCAAAAAGAGATGAACCATTAAATGGAACTTTAGTGAAGGAAGACATGAAGGATTCTGTAAAATTACAAAGACGCATCCACAAATGTCAACAGAGAGCTATTCCTGCTGTGGCTGCCTTGCTCGTTCCATCTGCCGCATATGAGATCAGCCTCATGGAGGAGTTAGCTATGGAAGTAAGGGTGGAGAGCCACGTGAAAACCTTGTCCATGGAACCCGGAGCTACTGAACCCTGGAGGGTATCTCCTAACTCTTTCAGGAGATCCCTCTGAAGACGAGTGAAATGAGTCAGGTAATTCAGCGATCTTAGTGTAAATGCCACTGAAGAAAAAGTACACTTCCGGTACCTATCCATCGTCCCAGACTCCTTGTTAGGAGGATGGATATTAGAAGATGTCTCAGATAACTCCTTCTTGGTGGCCACTGCTACCACCATAGCATCAACTGGAACTCCCTTGCTAAGGAAAGACTTGTCCTCAGGTGCTGTCATAAATTTGTTTGGCCTCCTCGGGATGGCTCTCAATGAATCTGGAGAGGTCAATGCTTTCTGCGAAATGACCCCCAAAAGTTGGTCATAAGGTTGTGTCACCCAAGAGGTGGAAGGTCAGGAGCCAAAGGCCTCAAAATACACTGTTTCATCCTCAGTAGGGTTACAGGTCTTCCAATCACCCCTCTGTCTAAGGATTTCTAGAATGTCAGAGAAGGAGACATCCTCAGAGGGAGATCTGGGGGACCCTTCTGATTCCTCTTAATCAGTGTCTGATGTGACAGACTCAAGGGAGTCGACATGCTTCCTCTTGCATAACCTCTTACGAGGGAGCTCTCCAGTGGGATAATCTGGGTAGGTCTCGAAAGAGGGGGCACCCCCAATAGGGCTACTTGGGCCTCTGGTTTCCTATGCTGTGGGGGTGGCAGGGGGGAAGAGGTTGCTGCCTGCTGCTGGTGGGACACAGGTTCCAAAGGAATGGCTTTGGCAGAGAATAAAGCCTTCTCTATAGCTTCAAAAGCCTTCCCCCCTGCTCCGAAAAAGACCTCTGCTCCGAGGGGGCGGATGGTCGACTCCTAGCAAGAGGGAACGGCTCCAAAGCTGAAGTGGGAGCTGAACTGAGTCAAGCCGAGGCTCCGAGAGGGAGGGTTGGTTCTGAAGAGAACCCAGGGTGACTGTCCCCCTCGGAGTCGACACGAGAGCGTTGGCTCTCAGAAACCTCGGCTCCAGACTGAGCCATCGAGGATAGAGTAATTGGCTCCGAGGAAACAGGCTGAATCCCCAGAGCTGAAGGGTCAAAGACAGAGGAACCTGACATAATAGGCTCTGAGAGCGAAGCAGTCGGAAGAGGAACAGTGATCGGTACAGGGGAAGGCTCAGAGACCTTTGGGTCTGGAGGGGTCAATTTTCTAGCCAGAGCTGGATCTGAAAGCAACCTCTTCACCACCCTCTCAATGTCTTCATCTGATAGGGTCCTGGAGGATCTGGTGGGGACTGAAGGAGACCTCCTTCTCTCCAAAATAGGAGATCTCAAAATAGGAGATACAGTCTCGATGTCAGGCAAAACCTTCGGTACCAAAGACTGTCTCAGAATCGATGGAATAGACTGCACCAAAGATAAAGCAGAGTCGGAACCGGAACTCCTTAGTTCCGACGCTTTAGACTTTTTGGCCGGCTCTGAAGTCGGGGCCGATGATTTTCTCTTTGAAGATTTTGGAGCTGCCTGACCAAGTTCCAGCTGTTCCTGGAAGGAACTGGTCATGAGACCCCTGTCAATAAGCTTTATTTTCCTTTTGCTTAACACTCTTGCACTAAAAGCGTGACAGAAGGTGCAAGGTTCCTGTAAATGGGCTTCGCCCAGACAATATACGCAACTGGTGTGGCTGTCTGTAAGAGACATTTTCTGCGCACACCTGTCACATTTTTTGAAGCCCAAAGGGCAATGATCCTTGTGATCCTTATCTTTATCTTTAGACATAGTTAAAGACTAAAAAATAAAAGTGTAAGGAAGAAGAAAGTGTTTTTTTTTTAATAACAGTCTCACACACACACACACACACACACACACACACACACACACACACACACACACACACAGGGAGGAAAGACCCTCTAACTTAAAAGGGCACTACGGCCCTCTAATTTAAATGGGCCGTACAGTCCTAAGGGGAGGAATAGGGGTTGAAAACTTTCAAAAAACAGACGCACAATACAGAAAAAACTATTAAGATATATATATGAGAGAAAAAAGGACTAAATAAGTAAAAAATCGTTCTACTTAGCCAACAAGCCAGTAAGACACAACCTTGAAACTTTTGCGGCAAACAAGATCTGGGGAATTGCCGTGAAGCACCATGGGATAGGGGCTAGCCTCAAGCCAGTAAAAAGCTCTCAAGCTTTAGTATAGGCCGAGTCGGAGCCGAATATCAGCTTTGAACCCATCCAGTAAGAATTACAGTGAGATAGGACTACATAACATCAATAAATACAAAATAAGGATTTTCCACATTAATATGGTGAAATGTAATGAATCTGGCTAAACATCTAGAAAGCCTTAGTAACAAGCTTTGACTTATCAATGTCTAGCAGTTGCAGCAGAGGATTAAAGCTATAATTTATAGTTCCTCTGGTACACAATTTGATTCCTGCAGATCTTATTTGCCTAATATGTGTGACCTTGAGCAAGTCACTTAAACAGACAGTACTTGGGGTAACTGGGAGCTTAGTATACGCTTCTTAATGGTCCCTGGGCTGCAGGCCTACTAACTACCTGTGAACCCAAAGGATACCACTAATTGGTCATTTTTGCAATGTGACTCTTAACACTGTTTTTCCATATTCTCCAGGTGTTGCTGAACTTTTCTGTCAAACAGATGAGATCCAGAAAAAGACCTGTCAAAAAAGTTACTGCAGTACCCAAGGCAAAAATCAATAAAACAATACCAGAACCTGCTGTATAACAACCCCCTTTTGCCACATTATAAAAGAAAACAACCATGAGACTGGTCAAGTTAGAAGAATAAAAATAGCCTGAGTCTTCAATTTTTCCTTCAGCAACTCCTCCAACTTCTTCTTTCGATTTTTCCCGGTTAGGGGTCGCCACAGCGGATCACCTGTTTCCATTTCATCCTGTCCTCTGCATCTTGCTCTGTCACACCAACCACCTGCATGTCCTCTCTAACCACATCCATAAACCTTATCTTAGGCCTTCCTATTTTCCTCTTACCTAGCAGCTTCATCCTTAGCATCCTTTTCCCAATATACCCAGCATCCCTCCTGAGCACATGTCCAAACCAGCAAAATCTCGCCTCTCTAGCTTTGTCTCCAAACTGTCCAACCTGGGCTGACCCTCTAATATACTTATTCCTAATCCTGTCTACCGTCATCACACCCAGTGCAAATCTTAACATCTTTAATTCTGCCACATCCAGCTCTGACTCCTGCCTTTTTGTCAGTGCCACTGTCTCCAACCCATATAACATAGCTGGTCTCACTACCCTTTTGAAGACCTTCCCTTTCACTCTTACTGGTATTCGTCTGTCACAAATCACTCCTGACACTCTTCTCCACCCACTCCACCCTGCCTGTACTCTCTTCTTCACCTCTCTTCCACACTCGCCATTACTCTGAACTGTTGATCCCAAGTATTTAAACTCATCCACCTTTGCCATCTGTACTCCCTGCATCCTCACCATTCCTCTACCGTCCCTTTCATTCACACACATATATTCCATCTTAGTCTGGCTAACCTTCATTCCTCTCCTCTCTAGAGCATATCTCCACCTCTCCAGGGTATCCTCAACCTGCTCCCTACTCTCACTACATATCACAATGTCATCTGCAAACATCATAGTCCACGGGGACTCCTGTCTGATCTCGTCTGTCAACCTGTCCATCACCAGTGCAAATAAGAAAAGGCTCAGAGCTGATTCTTGATGTAATCCCACCTCCATCTTAAACACATCTGTCACTCCCACTACAGATCTCACCACTGTCACACTACCCTTGTACATATCATGTACCACTCTTACATACTTCTCTGCCACTCTAGACTTCCTCATACAATACCACAACTCCTCTCTAGGCATCCTGTCATATGCTTTCTCTAAGTCCACAAAGACACAATGCAACTCCTTCTGACCTTCTCTGTACTTCTCCATCAACACTCTCAGAGCAAACATCGCATCTGTAGTGCTCTTTCCTGGCATGAAAGCATACTGCTGATCACTAATCATCACCTCCCTTCTTAACCTAGCTTCCACTACTCTTTCCCATAATTTCATGCTGTGACTGACCTGTTTTATCCCTCTGTAGTTACTACAGCTCTGCACATCACCCTTATTCTTAAAAATAGATAACAAAACACTTTTTCTCCACTCCTCAGGCATCCTCTCACTTTCCAATATTTCAGTAAACAATCTGGTTACAAATTCCACTGCCATTTCTCCTAAACACCTCCAAGCTTCCACAGGTATGTCATCTGGACCAACAGCCTTTCCATTTTAAATCCTCTTCATAGCTATCCTTACTTCCACCTTGCTAATCCAGTGCACTTTCTGATTCACTATCCCCACATTATCCAGCCTTCTGTCTCTCTCATTCTCTTCATTCATCAGCCCCTCAAAGTACTCCTTCCATCTGTTCAACACATTCTCCTCACTAGTGAGTACATTTCCCTCATTATCCTTTATCACCCTTACCTGCTGCACATCTTTCTTAGCTCGGTCCCTCTGTCTAGCCAATTGGTACAGGTCCTTTTCTCCCTCCTTAGTGTCCAACCTTTCATAAAACTCTTTATACGCCGTATCCTTAGTCTTTGCCACCTGTCTCTTTACCATGCGCCTCATCTCCTTATACTCCTGTCTACTTTCTTCATCTCTCTGACAATCCCACTTCTTCTTCACTAACCTCTTTCTCCATATACTCTCCTGTACTTCCTCATTCCACCACCAGGTATCCTTGTCCTCCTTCCGCTGACCAGATGTCACACCAAGCACCTTTCTAGCAGTCTCCCTTACTAGCTCTGCTGTAGTTACCCAGCTATTCGGTAACACTTCACTGCCACCCAGTGCCTTTCTTAACTCTTCCCTGAACTCCACCTCACACTCAACCTTTTTCAATTTCCGCCATTTGATCCTTGGTGCTGCCCTCACACTCTTCTTCCTCTTCTTCATCTCCAGGGTCATTCTACAGACCACTATTCTATGCTGCCTAACAACACTTTCCCCCGTCACTACTTTACAGTCTCCAATCTGCTTCAAACTGGCCCTCCTACATAGGATATAATCCACCTGTGTGCATCTCCCTCCACTCTTGTATGTCACCCTGTGCTCCTCCCTCTTGTTAAAATACGTATTCACCACAGCCATGTCCATCTTTTTTGCAAACTCCACTACCATCTAACCTTCTGCATTCCTTTCCTTAACACCATACCTACCCATCACTTCCTCATCCCCACTGTTCCCTTCACCAACATGCCCATTGAAATCTGCTCCGATCACCACTCTCTCATCCTTGGGTACAGTCATCACCATTTCATCCAACTCACTCCAAAATTTTTCTTTCTCATCCATCGCACACCCAACCTGTGGAGCATATGCACTAACAACATTCATCATTACACCATCAATTTCCAGCTTCATAAACATCACTCTATCCATCACTCTATCCGACACTCTTTTCACCTCCAAAACACTCTTGGTATACCGTTCCTTCAGGATAACCCCTACCCCATTTCTCCTCCCATCCACACCATGATATAACAATTTGAACCCACCTCCAATACACCTGGCCTTACTTCCATTCCACCTGGTCTCTTGTACACACAATATATCAACCTTCCTTCTGTCTATCATATCAGCTAGCTCTCTCCCTATACCAATCATGCTGCCAGCATTCAAAGTTCCTACCCTCACTACCACACTCCTAACCTTTCTCCTCTCTTCCTGCCTTCCCGCATGCCTTCCCCCTCTTCTTCTCCTTCTCTTCTTTTGGCCAGCAGTAGCCCAATTTCCGCCAGCACCCTGTCGGCTAACAGTACTGGTGGCGGTCATTGTTAATCCGGGCCTCGACCGATCCAGTATGTAAACCTGCATTGGTTTCCGCATATCTCATTTGGCAGATGTTTTACGCGGATGCCCTTCCTGATGCAACCCTCCCCATTTATCTGAACTTGGGACCAGCACGAAGAAATGCACTGGTTTGTGCATCCCCAGTGGGGATGCAACTCCTCCAACGTATGGTGCATTTCAAAAACTGGTCTTTTTCAGTATGCATCATGTGAGTTCAATAGATCAATGCAGGTGCATGAAAAAAAAAGAACTGAAAAGTGCGAGATAAAAGATGCATAATGAGAAGGGAAAGGGTTCCAGCCAGCTTAGGAAAGCTTAATCTGCCAAGCAGTTCTAATGCCTGCAGTGCAAGTCTGGCTGGTTACAGAGGAGGGACTGATCAGATCTGTCTAGTATAAGTGATAAATCAACAGTTCCCTTTAACACTATCAAAGAGTCATCTAAGTAAGGGAAACAGCACTACTTTTTTTTTTTTTTACTTTCTGAGGCAATAAGCATTTGTCAAATAGTTTAGGGGCTTTTGAAACTCCAAATAGCAGATTTGTAAACTGAAAATGGTGCTATGCTGTTTGGAGGAATATGGTCAAAGCTGCCATAAAATACATGTGCTCTATGAAAAGAAGTATTTTGCATTTTTGATCTTGTCAAGTATGACAAAGCTAGAAGTGGTCTTGAGGTCTTGTCCTTTTCTTATATTAGTAACAGTTTAAACACCTTTATCTCTTTGATATAAAGGTACCCTGTCTGTACAGACTTTGTTAATACTTGATCAAGTAACTGTAAGATCTGTACTTAATGAGATGATACTGGTGTCAAATTAGCTTCATTTGTGGCATCTGAAGAATTTCTACTGCACAGCTCTGCTGAACTATCTGCAAAACCCACTTATCTGCAAGTACTCTGCTACAAAACAGAGGATTCTGAAAATGCCTCCTAGGTTTACTGGGAGAAGGGAAGGGATAAGAGAGAAAGCAATAATTTTAAAGTCTTTAGTAGGGCTTTCCTACACTTCCCCAAGCCCTGACCCCCTAAGGATTCATTCCTGGAGTCTCTACTCTCTAATGCTGAACTCTCTAATGTTTTCTATATGAAATCATTGCTGACACAATTAGCAAGTGTGCACAGGCAGTGATTAGTTGGTTTTGTGAGATTTCTCTCTTTCATGTTTGTGACTTTGGAACTGGTATATATAAGTTTAGGGATGGGAAAGTCCTCCCCACATATGGGGGGGTTTGCAGGGGAAGACTGTCCCCTGCAAGAAACACTAACTTTTACATTTCTGTTGCAGGTTGGATCCTAAGCAGTTTAACTTAAAAAGTTAAATTTCAAGTATTAGTATGTGAAACCTTCAGCTGCATCTTCCTTTCTCGAGGAACTTGAATTACTGCTGGATTTCCCTTGGCACTGTTTTTGATGACAAAACTGCATTTGCATTGGTTTGCAGAGATAATCAAACCATGCATAGCCCCTTTTCAGGGGAAACAAGGAGAGAGAGAAAGTTTCATATAAAGACACTACAAATTTTAAGTGCCAGTCATAACATCCACAGCATATGATCAAACAATACTCAAAAAAGCATGAATTTTAAAATGGAGAAGTTTAACTCTTCAGTAAAGTCCATTTAAAAAGAGTCATTTATAACATATAATAATGTACAAACTAAATCTCAAATCTACAGTATGCTTACACCGTATAGAGTCAACAACAGAATGTCGCTAAACATATCCAGCAATCCCAAACTGAACTTTTTTTTCATACAAGATGGGAATGAGAAAAAGGCTCAACTACTTGGGAATTCACATAATGACCCACTTTGTTGACTATTTAGACATGACTATAAATAAGGATACAGGATCTATGTAGGAAGCAAGATTATAGAAAATTTGTTTAAGGATGGACAATGACCAATTTGCCTAGTTTCAGGGCTGAGGTTAGTGCAGGAAGAAGGCAGATAGTATGGTTTTGATAGGTATAGGGAAAAAAAGAGAGTAAGGTTTAGGTAAACACAGGGACTAAAACAGTAAGGTTATAGACACCTATGCTTGAAAGGCAAGACTTCTTTTATGTTAATCTACAGTGATGACTTGCGGATAATCTTGGTACATTAAGAGGTTTGCACTTACCCATAAGGTACAGAACAAGGGCAAATAGATTTGGTTAACTGTTTCAAGTGCTCCAGGGTTACCTTAAGTTTGAGACGCTTGTCATCTCAACAGGAATCATATTCCATAGTATTTGCTATGTAGAGAGCACACTGATTCCTCTATAGCAATTGTTTGATCTTTTGTACAAGGATTACATTTTGTTCTTGTGATCTAAGTTGCCGTGTTAAGCTACTAGTGGAACATAATCTTTTTACAGGTTTGCACTGGTTATGTGCGTCATGAAAGGAGATACTGCCAGCCTAGCTATCTGGAATTTTGTAAATAATTATATATACCATTTGTGAATATCAACATCATTCATATGCTTGTGTTACAAATGTATTAGAACTGTATGTCACATAATATGGTTTGTATAGACGTGTGCTGAAGAGGTATTTTACAAAGTGCTGTTTAACAATGGATCCACAGCATGCCCTGTTGGAAGTGAACAGAAATGTACATACACTATTGTAACTGTTTGAATGTAATTTAACAGTGGAAACTGGAACACAAGAGGTTAACTTCAGAAAAATAGCTAAAATTAAATTACTTTATGGCAGCAAGCAAACACAATGTCTAAAACTAGGGAACTTTCTGCATTGTCTTGCAAGTGTTTTATTGTTTTATGACTTCCAGCAAGTACCAAGATTTGAGGAAAAGCCCTTGTGTATGTATTGCTACAGGTAGATGCTAAATGCTACCAGCTGCATCAATGGTTGTTTTTCACTTGGGATAAAGTCAGATGACAAGAAATTATGTCATTCTGCAAGCTATCCCAGCAGTAATATTTGAAATATTAATTTGGGAAGTCTTTTAGTGAGAGACAGTATTCTGTATTTTTGACTTTGATCTGACAACATCAAGATCCACTCACCACATCTGCATTGCTTGCTCTGAAGTAAGTGTACTAAGGTACAGTATAATTCTTTTAGATATAATAAGAAATATAGCAAAGCTTAGCTTAGATATTTTTATTTATTTATGTGATACTGTCCTGCAATGTTGTTTTAAATATTTCCTGTGATTTTGAACTGCGATGTTACTGTAAATGTATATTTAGTATTGTTTTGCTCTTTTATTATTTATTATTAAATATATTTAAACCTTTCATTGTGGTTGGCCTGTTTAGACATATTTAAGCTCAGACAGTACTTGCATATTTATTTGGTGACATTGTGCAGGCCACTCCTAATAGCCTTGCTATTGGTCAAACTACCATTTGTAGTGATAGTAACATTAGACAGTAAGATTGGACACTCTTAGTTAAGGGCCTTAAAGTAGCAGATAAGCAGTGACTATTGGCAGGAGAAACTACCTTATAGCCTGGGCAGAAGGGAGTAGAGCTAGTAAACATGTGTGTGTGTGTGTGTGTGTGTGTGTGTGTGTGTGTGTGTGTGTGTGTGTGTGTGTGTGTGTGTGTGTCTGTGTGTAACTCAAACCTCAAAGAGTATGTCTGTCAGATACTTGGGCAGGGACACAAAACAGAGAGAGTGCTGGAGGTTTTGGCTTGGTCACTCAGCTCAGATCTCAACTCTATAGCTGTGCCAGTGGGGTGTCTTATTAGGGAACTGCAGAAATTGGGAGAAAGCAGCCACGGACTGACTGTGATCTCTATGTGCTCTTAAGGGAAATTACACTTGATGCAGAGAGCTGCATCTGGAAATACTTTGTGAGTACTTGTCATCCTTCCAATGTACATCCCCACTGGTGCTAGTGGTGAGGACTGAGGCTCTTTGATTACTGGGCCAGAGATGGCGCGTCACAGTGTGCTACTGATTTGTCAGTGTACTGTGCAGTTCTATCCAGCCTAATTTAATTTAGAGCTATACAGTGGTTCGTTTTTTTGGGCATGCCGACTGCAAGCTTGGCTATTTTTTTGCAGCTCTGTTCTAGTTTGTTTAGTTAGCTTGACCAATTGTTGGTTAGTATATAAGATGCATGCAATAAGCTAGGTGTCAGAGAATGCATACAGTTGTTACCTAGGCTAATTCTGAAAGACAGGGTTTGGTTCTATAAAGGATGCACTTTTAGTTTGTTTTATGTACTGGGTAGTTGATGTGATGGTCAAACTTTAGATATTGGTTTATGACTTCTACTAACAGTTTAGTCTAGGATACAACTCTATGTTGGTATTGTTTAGAGAAATAGTGTCAAAAATTGTTTTGGTTTTATTGAGAAGAGGCAGGGGCAAAGTCAATAAGTTTAGCTTTCTGGTATTTAATACTAGCCAGGATTGGGTTAACCAGTTTTCCAGAGTTACAAAAGAAATCTTGTGTTATTTTTTGAAGATGCAACAGAGTAGGTGCAGAGTATAGTACTATATAACTATCATGCAGAGTATAGTACTATATAACTATCATGTGCAGCATGTTTTGCAGCAATGTGCATTTGGCCTATGCAGATGTTTGACATTAAGGGACCTAGGATGGGCCCTTGTAGTACTCTAACAATAACAGCCAAGAACAGCTAGTATCCCGAAAATGCATTCACTGAGTACACTAACTGAAATAGCTTTTGAACCAGTCTACTGTACTACAATCTGTCATGATCAGATAATCAAGTCAGAAGTAGCTCATGGGTTATAGTGTCAAACGTATTTATCCTTTGTTGACCGGGTTAGTCCCACAAGGCTACTATCCTCTTTTCAGAGCAGATACAGGGTAGTGTTTATACTACTAGGAGAAATTTGTCCAGGGCATCAAGGAACTCCCCATACTTTTTTTAATAGGTGCAATGAGATATTTTACTTAGATTCATTGATTGTTAATAGGCTATCCACAGGGGGCCCTTCTAAGCCTAGCTAAGTTTTCCCAAAAGAATAGTGATGTCCTATACCCAAAAAAGACACTGAAGGCCAGGCATTTATAAGCAACCTTGGTCCGCAAAGGACATGCGTGCCAGCGCCGGTGTAAATTTCCTATTATCCATCCATTGGTTTAGGTTGTGCTTAAACTGGGTAACAGACGAAATCAGCTTCACATGGATGGGAAGACTGTTCCATAGGTAGGGCAGTCTCTGGGACACATATCTGTCTTTCCAGCACTTTCTGATTACGTCACAGACAAAATTCAGGTCCCTGGACCTTTTATTTCTGGTACTTGTTTACTTACAAATATGCAGGAGATTCATAAGTGTGGGGTTTGTGAATGCCTTGTAAGCCAGACATGGATCAATCCAAAATAGGAGACTGAGTAGAAGGAAAGAGCTTTAAGGCACTCTGCATAAGAGAGGTTTGTTACACCCTGTATTTTTTTTGTAAGGATCCTCGAAGGTCACTCTAGTTGCTGCTTATGCCTAGTCAGGTACCTACCACAGGGAGCACTGCACTCTGTGATTGGACTAATAATGGCAGAGTACAGTGGGATGATGCCTTCTGCTACCCAGCAGATGATTAAAGGGTTTATACCTAAATTAGTGAGCTTGTCTATAATGCCCCAGTGAATTAATGTATCAAAAGCCTTAGCCAGGTCGAGGTAAGCTGTGTGCACAGCCTTACCCTCATTCATTGCTTTGATAACCCTCTCAGAAAAGTCCACCAGAATGAATAGGCATGACTTCCTTTTAACAAAGCCAAACTGTGATAGGTCCAGCATTTGCAGGTTACCTACGTCCTTCATTTACCATGTCCATGATGATTCTTTCCATGTCTTTACATATGAGGCTGGTAAATCTTATGGGCCTGTAGTTACCCAGATCAGTATTTGGACCTTCCTTTGTGCAGGGGGAGAACTGCAGCCATCTTCCATTCCTTGGACTCAACACCTAGATGTAGGCTCCAATTGAAAAGTGTTTCGAGTGGACTAGAGAGGTCATGTTTCATGCTATTTATTAAACATATTGGGATGTTATCAGGGCCCATTAATGCAGTGTTTATGGCCTTTGAAAATGCATTGATGACCTGTTCCTTAGTAATGGTCGGGGTGATTGTGGCAAGTGGTATTCCCTTTGGACCATCGGGGAGAGAAATCTGAGCTGAACCTGTCAGCCAAAAGGTTGGTAACAGCCTCCAGTTCAATGTGGGTGATGCCATTTACAACAAGTTCTGTGCATTGTTGAGAATTTCCCCCAGAGGTTACAGACATAACTGTAGAAAGCTATGTGACTGTCCTTTACCTCAGAAGCTATTTTTTCATCAAATTTAGCTGTTGTAGTATTGATTAACCCTCTCAGCTACCTGTTTAGATTAGTTAGAGGGCTTAAAGTATGTATAGCTTTGCTCCTCCTTCGCTTGACCAATATTTTTTTTCTTTTGTTATATAACCGATTGATAATGTGATTCCACCAGGGTGGCTTGTCTTTTGAGTTTCTCTATTTTTAATAACAGTGGGAACAGCTCGCTCTATATAGCTATCAATATAGCTGTGCATAGCCTTTGTAAATAGCTCAGCATATGCTATAGCTCAACATATGCTATCTATGGTGTTTACTGGGTTTGGGGGTGCTTGGAATTTAACCAAGTTGTTGCCTAGTAGAGAGAGGTTAGCCTTGGAATATTTGCTAAAGGTTTTTGGTTTCTCTGGATCCCAGGATTTAATTTTTATTTCAAGCAATACTGCCTTATGATCATATCTGATGAGCAAAGACATTACATTGGGTGAGGAACATCACCCCCCCCCCATGTTCGTCAGTTCAAGGTCAAGGATATTTGCACCCCAGGTAGGAGAATGTTAATACCAACATCCTGGAACAGTTGGTCCAAAGTTTAGGAATCGTTGGGCTTGTGCAATATAAGTGGTGTAGAATTCCCAGTCTATAGGGAAGTAGTTGAGATCACCCATAAATATTGTATTGGGTTGAACAGTGAGGGACTCTAGAACATTGAGATAGGGAGTATGGGTTTACTGGGACTTGTAGGGGGTCCCACAGGTTACAAGTACATGGTACCCTTTTTATGGTGAGTGGTAAATGTATGAGTTCCAGTGGGTCAAACACTAATTAGTCTGGATATAAGGTTGGTTTTAACACTGACTGAGACTCCTCCACCTTTAGTTCCCCCTGGTGCAGTAGCTGGTGTAAAGGTGTGAAAGGCATTATAACCTTGTATTGCTGTGGTACCCTCCATGACTTTAAACCATGTCTCTGTTACTAAACAGATGTATACACTCTCCAGGGAAAAGAAGGTTTACAAGAAGTGGAGTTTTTGTTAAGATTTCCAGCATTCAGCAGTATCAGCTTCAGATATTTCTTCATAGGGTCAGTTAAGTCAGGAGGTTTATCAGTTTGGCATTCCCATAAAAAAGTACTATGGGGTGGAAAAGGTCTTTGCCAATATCTGAAAGCCTAGAGCAGATAAGTGCAAGCCATCCCTGGCAAAGCAGCAATTCTGTCAACCATGTCCTCCCAGGCCATCAAATATTGTTCCCCCTTGGACTGACACCAGAAACTAAGCCAATTGTTAACATAAATAATTTTCTGTTGGTAACAAGGCATCATCCTTGGAGAAGGTAGTATGCTGCTCAGTGCTAGGCTCATATCTGCCTGAGATGCATAGTTCGTGAGCTCAATCATATCTCACTTCATATAGTCAAGGGAGGTACATCTCAGGTCATTAACACCCACATGGACTATGACAGCATCATACTGGTACTTGTGGCTCAATGATCTGAGTCGTTGTATGACTTGACAGATCCTAACCCTGAAAAGGCAGCTAACCTTGACTCTCTCTCAGTCTGGTGAGGCGTACATCGGCCTGCTTCACTACATAATTACCAATGACCAGGAAATTTGGATATGCACTGTTTTGCCTTAAGGACTTAGCAGTAGAGCCATTGGATACTGTGCTATTATGTGCAATGGTGGGTACTGTTTTAACAGAGTGTTTATGTGACGGTTGAAGACCTTTTCTTTCATTGTGTTATGCAGAAGGTCTTGGTGTTTTAGGAAAGTTATAAATAAATGCCTCAGCATAATTAGTCTTATGTATAGGGTCTTTACCCTGTGCAGTACGCATGGTGCAAGTGTCACTAACAATCTATAGGATTATTTTTGGTTGTATGAGAAAGTTTTGCCTCCAGCATTAAAGTGTATTTACACTTCTCATATACTTTAACTGTTTTATTAATAATAAATGGGTTGTCAGTGCACGAGGCAATTGCTACAATACCCCAAAATACCCATCTTAAGCAGACTGGCCACAGAAAGAGTCATGAAGTGCCTATCCATGGCTACTGATCTACTAGGCAAGAGTGAGGGAAAGTTAAATATTCAATAGGTCAATACACAAGGAACTTGATAAGCAGTGCTTAGCTATGCGCAAACTAGATGCTCTAGTAGTTAAAAAAATTCTGTCTAGACAGTAATGCCACAAGAGTGTAGACCAAACCTTTCTAATGTAAAATAATGAACTGGTTTGGAGCCCAAGTGCTTAAACCAGAACAAAAATATTTAGAGTAACAGGCACAGTAAGCTTTCACCAGAAATTCCAGTTTAGAAGAGTGGAGGCTACCCTGTCCTCTCACAAGAGTGTAGACCACAAACCTTCTTAATGTAAAATAATTGGTCTGTAACCCAAGTGCTTAAATCAGAACTAAGACACTTTTAGAAAAACAGACACAGCAAACCAGCAATTCCCAACTCAGAAGGGTGTAAGTTAGCTCTCTTGCCACAAGAGTGTAGATCACAAGCCTACCTTATGTACGATAACTATTCTGGAGCCCAAGTGCTTAAATCAGACCTAGGCTTAGAATAACAGTTACAATGTAATCAGGCTACTAACACGCAGTAATAAATGCAGCAGATTAAATGCAACTCAGCACTTTAAGAAAGTGCAACAAAGAGCTAAATATAGAAGGAAGATGCAGAAATACAGTAAAAACAGGTGAAGGAAGTGTGTTTTTTTATTAAGTGGGAAGGCAGGAAACACAAGATAATTCAAGTTTAAGAGAATAAGGGTGAGGGTCTTCCCAGCTGATCTCTCAGTGCTCAGTAGAATGAGATGATGAGATGACACTTGGAGGAGTGTCAAAAATCATATTAATAGTAGACGTGGGAAACTCAAAATCCACCAATTTTAAAAGCACAGCAGAAGCAGGGCGTATGGAAATTCTGACAGAGATCAGCAATAAGCAAGCAGAAAACAGCAAGTCAAACAAGCATTACAGCTAAATAAAGATGCCACTAAATATTTGCAGTTAAATGAGGAATGCTATTTTTCAGCTCCTCCCACAAATTAGTAGTCTGCAAAAGAATTATTTTCTAACTGACCCTAGCTGAGACCTCAAAGAGCAGAAACATTAAAACAAAACAAACTGCAAAATAAGAAAAAAATATAAGTAAACCTTAAATGAGTAACTCCAATCCAAAATCAAATGCAGACAAAGATCAGCAATACAGAACCACAAAAAACGAGCAGTGAACGACTCCAGGCAGTCAGGAAAGATTTATTTAAGCGCTTTTCGTCAGTTTAATAAGCTGACTTCTTCAGAACATAAAACAAAGACCACTGACAGCTGTCAGCAATAGTCAGGCAGAGAACAGCTAAATCATGGGTTCATGGGTAAGTGCTACACTAGCTGCCCTTCTTGGACATTTTAAGTGTAGCCAGTTTCCCAAAGGTGAGAATTAAACCGTATATCTTTTCTCTGTTTGGTAAAGAACTTAACCATTATACAACCCTCCCCATCTGCTTGAGTTAGCAGTAGTTCTTAAAAATAAATAAATAAATAATAAAATAAACTCTGACATTCTCTAATTTTTTAAAGAAAAATCACCATAAAATATTACAAAACTTTTTTTTATTAATCTTTTTGTTTTTTTTTTTCACCAAAAACAAGTGTGCTGCATATCGCATTACTGACACTGTCATGCCTAGAAATAAGAATGCAACAAATTCTCATTGGTTACACTATTGCTATACTTAGGAATGATAATCAAAGCAGGTTCTGTACTATATGCAGGCAGAAACCAAGCTGGGTTGGGAAAAGCAAAATTTGTTTGAGGATGTACTTCAGTATTTTGATCGGGAGAATGTAACAGCTATTCTGCAGTTTTAGAGTTCAGAGGGGGTGCTACAGAGGGGAATAATACAGGTTATCCTATGGAATCAGATGCAGTTCAAAGATGCTTGGGAGGAATACTGTCAGGTACTAAACTGGCAAGTTTTCGTTTTTTTTTTAATTTTTTCATGGCGTTAATTTTCTGAAAAAAATTGAAAGAAGGTGGAAGAGTTTTTTTTTTTTAAAGGGATATGGCTATCTGCATAAATTTCTAAGAGAGGTGTCTGCATGAAATGAGCGCAGAAATTACATACCATTGTGTAATCTGACTCATTTAGGAGTAGTTTGGGCTGTGTCTTCTTTCCTGGTCTGAGGAGATTATCAATATAGTTCCAGAAACATTTTTGGTTGTCTTTATTAATAAGCTGTTGTAATATTTTTTGTCATTTTTACTCATGCTTTTTGCTTGGTTCTTTAGTGTTCTGTGCCTGTCTGTAGACTGCTTAACATACTGTTCATTTGCTAGTTTTCCCATGCCCCCCCCCCCCCAAGATACAGAAACTGTTTTTTTTTTTGTCATCTGATGGCCTTAACTATATAGCATCGTAGCACAGAAAAAATGCAAAGTATGGTGTCAAAAATGTTAAAAATAAAGTATAGCAATCATCACGTAGCTGTAAGCATTTGATAAGTCTCCACTGACAATGACTTAAATATAAGTTCAATGAGAATGAACTTCCATACTTAACTGACAGCTATAGGTGCTTCTTCTGTTTATTTTACTGTAGGCACAGATAGACAATAGTCACTTAGAGAGTTTGACATTATTTTACACTGGCAATTTTGTTTTTCAGATCCAGCCTAGTATAACTCCTCTAACTGATGCTTTGTCTATTGAAGCCAGTACTATCTGAGTTAGGACAAAGAGATCAGTGTATGGAATTTAGTGATGTGAGGTTACAGCAGGGCTTTCTCAAGGCCAGCTGATATTTGTGTCTCCTAATAAAATAATATTGTGGTGCTTCCTGAAAGTGTATCTTCTAGGATGATACTATTTGCGTTGCTTAAATTGGGTGGTGTAAAATGTAATTATGTGAAGGTTTCTGTGAATGATAATTTTAAGGGCTATGAGAATTTGCATTGTTAGGATGTATCTTTACAATTCTAAGCTGACTGCATACATATATATATATATATATATATATATATACATATATATATATATATATATATATATATATTGAGAAGCGCTCTTTCCTATAAAATGGTTTCTTATTGGATACTGAGAAGCAGGAAGTACATAGATTTCTTTAAAAAGTCTAGTTTTACCCTTCTTCTAGAGAACAATAACATTTCCTGGTTAACCAAATATTTTTGTGTTACAACACCATTAAACGGTTCACCAATAACATCATAATTACATGATTTAGTTCTAAGTTACCCAAGATTTATGGCAGCCCCTGAAGTAGTACTGCAAGCATATCTGAGTGTACAAACTCAGAATTTCACATACTGTACTTACAAACATTTTTATTCTACTAACACTATTGCCAAGAATACACTAATTTTCTTGTATTTGCTCTAAAATGGAGCTTATATATGATTCCTTGTGACAATATAAGTACTCTAATAGCTAAAGTACTTGAAGACACAGATAATGAGTAGCAGGATCTGGCTTGTGTGAAAAGTCATCTCTCTCCAATGGTGCTATATAAATCCCATCACCTTTGTTGGGGCCAGATGCCTGTGCATGTAAAACACACACACGCGCACACACACCACTTTGCATCCAGATCCTTATTACCTCTCAACATGTTTTCAGGTAAAGAGTGATTCACTAACAATGAAATAAAAACCTGCCCATATAATTTAAGGTATCCATAAAATAAATGGATCATAACGGATAAATAGAAGTTATGTTCTTACCATAACGTTCCATGTTAGTTGTCTTCTTCTCGCCTTCTTTCTTGCTGGATGGGTTCGGAGCCGACCTCGGCCCGACTGCCACTCTAAAAGCTCGAGAGTTGGTTCCACCGGCTCGAGGCTGCCCCTATATCCCACAATGCTAGGCGTGAATTACCTCAGATCTCGTTTGTGAGCTAGGCCCAGCTAAAAATACAACCAGGAATACTGGAAAATTTCCACCTCTAAAAACAAGGGGAAGAGAAAGGGTGACCTAAGCCTGACTCTAGGAAATATGCACAGCAGAGCATATACCTATCGCAAAGAGGTGGTAGAAAGAGAGGTCACAATCAAACTCCTCTAGATCTGTCCAGGCCAGGGGGAAGGAGGGTGGGACACAAGAAAGAAGGCGAGAAGACAACTAACATGGAACGTTATGGTAAGAACATAACTTCTATATGTTAAGTTGTCTATCTCGCCTTCATTCTTGCTGGATGGGACCGCGTCCCTAGCACCTTGTCCTGGGTGGCCTAACGGAACAGACTCTTGAGAACAGTGGAACCAAAGTTAGCTCTATGCCTAGAAGCTAAATCCAACTTATAATGAGAAATGAAAGTGTGAGGAGTAGCCCAAGTAGCCGCTGCACAAATGGTGTCAATAGGCAGTCTGTCTTGGAAGGCTATAGAAGTAGCCAAAGCTCTGGTGGAATGGGCTTTAGGTTTGTTAGGCAGCTTTTGGTGTCTAATTTCATAAACAAGGGAAATCAGAGATGTTAGCCATCTAGATAATGATACCTTTGAAACTGAAAGTCCCTTTCTGCCTTCTGCATAGGAGACAAACAGCTGGTCAGATTTTCTGAATTGTTTGGTTCTATCCAAATAGTACCTTAACTGACGATGAACATCTAGCCAATGCAATTTTTGTTCAGACCTATTAGAATATTCTGGAAAAAACACAGGGAGGTCAATGCTTTGATTTAGGTTAGACGCCGAGGGTATCTTAGGTAAAAAGGACGGGTTGGTTCAGAAGATACCCTGTCCTTATGGAACAACAGATAAGGAGGTCGACAGCTGAGTGCATGAAGTTCTGAAACTCTTCTAGCTGAAGTAATAGCTACCAGAAAGAGAGTCTTCCATGATAGCAATTTTAAAGAACAGGAGGCTGCAGGTTCGAAAGGGGGAAGAATCAAAGAACTAAGAACTAAATTTAGGTCCCAAGGAGGAGGAGGATTTCTTATAGGAGGTCTGAGTAGAAAAACTCCTTTCAAAAAGGCTTTGCAAAGCTTGTGGGACATTATGGCAGACTCTGAAATTCCCACATGAAAGTTAGAAATAGCTGCCAGTTGAACTTTAAGAGTAGAAGGAGATGAACCTGCATGGAAGAGTTCAGCTAGAAAATCAAGGACCATTTGGATGGAAGCAGTGAAAGGATCTATGTCCCTTCCTTGAGCCCAATAGGCGAAACGTTTCCACTTACTCAAATAAATCTTTCTAGTGGAAGATTTGTGGGAAGCTATCAAAATATCTCGAACAGAGTGAGATATTTGAGGAAGCCTGGCTAAGGTTGGAATTGGAGGAACCAAGCAGTGAGGTTCAGAGAGGGAAGGGAGCAATGAAACTGACCCGACTGATGGATCAAAAGATCTGGAACTAGGTCCAGATGCCAAGGTCGCTCCAACAGAAAATGATGTAGAAAGGGGAACCAAACCTGTCGAGGCCAGTAAGGAGCAATGAGGATCAACGAGGCCTTCTGAGCGATAGCTTTCTGTATCACTTGAGAGATTAGTGGGAAGGGAGGAAATGCATACAGAAGTCCCCGGGGCCAAACTTGGACTAGAGCGTCTCTGCTGGGCTGGCCTGGTAAAGGGAATAGGATGAAATAATCTCTGCACTTGCTGTTTTGGGGAGTAGCAAAAAGGTCGCAGCAAGGCTGACCCCACTTGAGAAAAATTTCTCTCACAACAGAGTCTTTCAGAGACCACTCGTGAGGCATGAGGATAGCTCTGCTCAACTTGTCCACGATTTGACTGGACTTCCCGGGGATGTGCGTTGTTATCAGAAACCGCTGAGAAGAAATCGCCCATTGCCACAGTCTGAGTGCTTCTCGACACAGGGGGTAGGACCTGGTTCCGCCTTGTTTGTTGATATACCACACTACGGACATATTGTCCGTCTGGATTGCTATCGTTCCCAAGGGAAGAGCGTCTTGAAGGGCTTGCAATGCTAAAAGCACTGCTCTCATCTCTAGAACATTTATGTGCAAGTGGCATTCGTCTGGTTGCCATGTGCCCTGGACAGTTCTGCCCTGATAATGCCCCCCCACCCGATCAGGGAGGCGTCCGTTGTCAGAGTAGCAACCGGAGGGGAAGGAACAAAGGGTCTTCCCAAAAAGAGCTGAGGGGAAGACATCCACCACAGAAGATGATTTCTGCATGTTTGCGTGATCATAATGGTGTGGGACATCGGAAGTTGCTGGTATGACCATTGCGTGAAGAGCATCCATTGAAGGATTCTCATGTGGAATCTGGCTAATGGAAGCAGAGGTATGGCAGCCGCCATAATCCCCAACACTTTCAGAACTAACCTGGCTTTGATTCTGTTGCTGCTGAAGAGGAGCGAGACCAGTTTGTGTATGTCTGCTATTCTCTGATGTGTTAGTCTCGCAGACATGTTGACTGTGTCTAGATTTGCGCCTATGAAGGTAATAGTACGACAAGGCGACAAAACAGACTTTTCGCAATTTATTGAAATGCCTAACTTTTGACAAATGCGAAAGGTGTAGTCCCTGGCCATTAGAAGAAGATGCTTGGTGGGAGCTGTGAGGAGCCAGTCGTCCAAATATGGAAACACCTGGAATCCTTGACGTCTCAGGTGAGAAGCTACCACTGCCATGCATTTGGTAAACACCCGGGGGGCAGTGGTGAGACCAAAGGGCAGGGCCCTGAATTGAAAATGACTGGTTCCCAGCCTGAAGCGGAGGAATCTTCTGGAGCGTCTGTTCATTTTTATGTGATAGTACGCATCCTGAAGGTCTATAGAGCACATCCAGTTTCTCTTTCCCAATAGGGGGAGGATGGACTGTAGCGTGACCATCCGAAATCTTGTTTTCTTGACTGACTTGTTCAAGATACTGAGATCCAAAATTGGTCTCCAGTCCCCTGTTTTCTTTGGAACTAAAAAGAACCTGGAGTAGATTCCGGATCCTAGTTGGTCTGCTGGAACTGGTTGAATTGCCCTTTTTGCAAGCAGCTTTGAAATTTCCAAAGCTGCCAGATCCCTTTGAGCGGGTGGAACATCTGGAAGGGATTTTTTTGATTGGTTTGGGATGCGAACGAAGGGAATGGAATAGCCTTCAGAAATGATGGACTGTACCCACTTGTCTTGAGTCAGGGATAGCCAGGCTTCTGGGTACAGTGACAATCTTCCCCCGACTGCCTCCAAAGGTGGACAGTCAGGCAACACCTCAGAGATGCTAAAAGGGCTTATCGGAAAAGGTTTCTCGATTGCCCTGGTTCTGCGGGCCCCCTCTGCCTCTAGGGCGACGTCTACCATTATTGTTCCCTCCTCTGCCTCTGGAGGGGAACCGACTCTGTGCGTCAGGCAAATTCCCTTGAGATTGTTTGCGGAACCACATTTTCCCACTTTTCTGGCCTTTGGGGTAAGGTCTAGAAGGAGTAGAAAAACGGACTCCGACGGCAGATAGAGTTTTGCCATCCGTCTCGCACCTAGTCAAGGTTTCTTTCACTTGAGGACCAAAGAGAGATGATCCATCGAACGGGGAGTTAGTGAAAGATGTTTTAAAGGGGTCCGCAAAATTGCATAGTCGCATCCAGGCATGCCGGCGTAAGGCAACACCTGTCCCTGCGGCTCTACTCGCTCCATCAGCCGCATATGAAAGGAGGCGCATGGAGGAGTTAGCTATCGAATTAAGGGTAGTCAGCTGGGTGTTCATTTTGTCCTGAAAATCTGCAGCTGTAGTATCCTTCAACATCTCACTCGCTTCCTTGATCAAGTCTCTCTGGAGACGGGTGAAATGGCACAGGTAGTTCAGCGTACGCATTGCAAAGGTCGCTGACGAGAACATCCGCTTCCCATACCTGTCCATAGACCTAGATTCTTTGTTAGGGGGATGAACAGGCACTGAAGGATCAGCTAGTTCCTTCTTGGTGGCAGGAGCTACCGCCATAGCATCCACAGAAACACCTTTTGTGAGAAATTGTTTGTCAGTTGGTGCTGTTATAAATTTCGAAGGTCTCCTGGGGGTAGGGTCCACTGAATCAGGAGCCGTCCAGGCCTTCTTTGCCACCACCTGCATGAGGGGATCAAAGGGGGGGACACCCAGGAGGTGGAAGGGCGAGAGCCAAACGCCTCAAGATACACAGATTCATCCTCCGAAGGGTTAAGGGCTGGCCAATTTGCCCTCTGTTTCAGGATCTGTAGAATGTCTGCAAGGAGACATCTTCAGACGGGAACGGGGAACCCTCGGAATCCTCTAAATCTGTGTCAGAGGTGACAGACTCAGGTGAGTCTATGTGCTTCCTCTTACACTTTCTCTTCCTAGGGGGCTCCCCTGCCAATTCAGGGGAGGCCTCGGAAGAGGATGAGGGGATTCTTGAGGAGCTGGCTCTCTGCGGTCTGGGATGAGGGAGTGAGTCGACATAACCAAAGGCACCGAAGAGGGAGGGGCGGACGGAGCCGACTGTGGAGTCGAACAAGGTTCCAACACACTCCGCATGACCTCGAACGCACCCCTGTCTGGCAGAGCCAGAGGTCCCCGCTCCGAGAAGCTGAGAACCTCCCTCGGCACCGACAGAGATGGCTCCGAGGCCGATGTCGGAGCCGAACTCACCAGCGCCAAGCACCGAGGGAGAGGGGTCGGACAAGGGTCCGATGCCACTCACCCCTCGAGCCGACGAGGAAGCCCGGCCGAGATTCTTCAAAGAAGAAATCGGAGCCGACGGAGCCGAAGGCAATGGTATCGGCTCCGACGCTACCACAGTCTCGGTCCCGAGGCGCCCGGCCCGAACTCAAAGGAGTCGGAGGAGGAATATTTATAGGAATAAGTTGAGGCATCGACTGATGAGTCGGGCTCTGGAGCATTTGGGCCAGTGCCTCGGACTTTAAAAGTCGACTCACTACCCTCTGGAGGTCGTGATCTGAGAGCCTCGATGACCTGGAGGAGTGAGATCTGTGGCTCCGTTCACACAGCAAGGGAGACGCTGGAGCCGAATGAACGGAGCCAAGGGACGGTGACCTCGATCTCTTTCTAGATGTCGGCTCCGATGGTCTGATCGGAGCCGACCCAGGAATCTCTAATGCCTCGGCTCCGGCCGGAGCCGAGGGAACCACAGATACTGTAGTCAAAGACTCATCGGCTCCAGCCAGAGCCGATGAAGCAGCAGGCTTCGAAGCCTTAGGCCTCAACTCTGAAGCTGGAGCCGAGGTCTTGGAAGCCTTAGAAGGTTTCCCCGATGTAACAGAAAGGGAACCTTCAGGCTTAAGCAAACCCCTTAATATGAGTTTGTTTCTTCTCTCCTGCAGGACTCTAGGGCTGAAGCCATGGCATACAGCACAAGAGTCCTGCAGGTGTAAAGGTCCCAGGCAATACACACAAGAAGTGTGACCGTCTGTCAGAGACATTTTCTGACAGCACGAGTCACACTTCTTGAAGCCTGAGACCTTTGAATCCTTGGACATACTCAAGGAACCGAAGTGTAATCACACACAGAAACACACACACACAGATTACACTGATAGAAGTCTAAGTAGAATTATTTAAAACAAAACTTTTGAAAGGTAAGTTAAGTTAAATATTCCTAACCAAACACATACACACCCTAAGGGAGGGATGGAAGGGCCCGAAGGCCTAGGGAAAGAACTTATTAGTTCTTGAGAAAAAAAGGGGCTGGATAAAAAGGTAGAAGGGATAATATCCACTACACTAAGGGTAAAAAAGAAATAAACTAAGCTAGCGTAAGTTTAAAGTTATTAAACTAATCTAACTTTAACTAACCTGGAGCCGGTAGAAAAACACCTCGATCGCTGTAGCGGCAAACGAGATCTGAGGTAATTCACGCCTAGCATTGTGGGATATAGGGGCAGCCTCGAGCCGGTGGAACCAACTCTCGAGCTTTTAGAGTGGCCGAGTCGGAGCCGAGGTCGGCTCCGAACCCATCCAGCAAGAATGAAGGCGAGATAGACAACTTAACATCCCAAGTTCTGAAATGAAGAATTCTCCTATGATATCATCCTGTAAGGAAAGAGAATGATTATGTTTCCTACAAACATTTGTCATCAGCACTAGATGTGCAAGGAAGTGTTTTTACTTTTCCTCCCTCTTGATCTTTCACAGATACCAGCGAAGACTTGTATCTCTCTGCCCCATCCATAGAGTGACATTAGTCAAACAAAAGTACCGATGTAGGTACTTGCTGATTTAATGTTGTTTCTTGTACTATACTATAATACATTAAAATGGTCTTTAGAAAAGGTTTCATATTCAAAGTAAGGTTGTATCAATGTAGAAGTCAATTTAGTGACAGCAATGAGTGGAATGAAGGACAGGCTATTCTGATGAAGAACTGGTGAAGCACTTGGCTTATTTAGCAACGAAATCCCCAGGACATAATATGTGTTTAGAATATTTGAACACTGGTACCAAGGAAAGCGCTGCTAAAGGTACAACCACTGGGAGGCCCAGAAGTCAGTGAGAACGTTGGCACTTACAAAGCAAATGCATTGCCATGTGTTTGGACTTGTTTTGAGAAATACTAGTCTTATCAGACAAACTGGAAGTTTTCCATTTATACACTACTCTACTGCCCTGCAGTAAGTAAAAATCCGCCTTTGAGTAATGGCTCTCTTCTTATTTTCCTGTTCTTTTTTCTCTCTGCTACCCAATTTCCTTTCTTTAAAAATGTTTAAATAATAGAACGTCATAAATACAGAAACGTGTATTTTAAATACTGGTATTAGCCTTAAACAATTTCAAAGTCATACTTATTTAATGTCTGATTGTAGACTTCTGAAGAAAAATAAGCTGATAAATAAACAATGGATAATTTCAGGCCACCACACAGATGAAAATAGTCTAATGCTGATGTGGGGTATAAAGCAGTGAAACAGATGTGAAACACTGCAAAAGCCTCCCTAGCAATGCAGATACATATGAGTGCATCATGCAGAAATTAAAGTTCCATGAAACATTGCTATAGTATGAGCTAAGGCCTTCACATGGAGCACAGTACTGCTGATGAATCACAAACCTGGATGAAGACAGATAAACAAAGTATAACCCTAAATGTTATGGTGCACTATTACACTGAGCTCCTCTCAAAGCAAATTTTTGATAACAGAAGGTTTCTACACTGAAAATAATTCATTTCCTCCTTAGTGGGGTGACCTCAGAGTATGGAAGGCATCAGGAAATAAGAAAATATATATTATACCATGACCCCCCCCAAAACGTGCGCACTGATTGGCCAGCGTGCACATTGTAAATCGAGTTATACTAATGGAAAAAGGTCCGGTCGCCCAGACTTTTTTCCATTAGTATAACTCTACTGTCTCGCTATGTTAAATGGGTTTAACATAGCGAGACAGCTTTAAAATAAGCAACGGAGATCTCCATTGCTTATTTTAAACCCATTTAACATAGCGAGACAGTTTTTTAAAAAAAAAGCAATGGAGAAAGCAAGATCTCCATTGCTTTTTTTACTGTTTCGCTATGTTAAATGGGTTTAACATAGCGAGACAGTTTTAAAATAAGCAACAGACATCTCCGTTGCTTATTTTAAAACTGTCTCGCTATGTTAAACCCATTTAACATAGAGAAAACAGTAAAAAAAAGCAACAGAGATCTTGCTTTCTCCGTTGCTTTTGCCCACAGCTCTGATGTACTGCGCAGGCGCGCAGTACATCAGAACTGCCGCGGATGCCAGACATCTGCAGAAGGGCAGTAAACAGGCATTATACTATGCCATTATTTAAGAAAAGTAATAGTTTCTTTTCTTAAATAATGTCATGGTATAATAGCAATAACCCACTTCTGGGTGTGGGTAATGCTGTATTTACCCACGGTTGGCTTTGTTTGGTCCCTCGGGCTTCACCCTCGGGACCAAACCACGCCAACCATGGGTAAATCCAGCATTACCCACACCCAGGCGTGGGTTATTGCTATACTAACATTAGCTCAGCAAACATTTTTGGGTTAAAGCTGTACCCAAAAACAAATATAAAGTAGCTGTGTAATATAAACTCAGAACAAGTAATCAGAAAGACAATAAATTTAAAACAGAATGAAAATGATCAATTCTAACAAAAAGAATTAGCAGTAATAGACTCAAAGTAAACTAGCAATTAAAAAAAAATGGGCCATCCTTGCAAACATCCAGTTTGCCAAATATCGTTATGACTTCAAAATGAAGACTTGAGAATTCCATCTCAACTACACTGCAACAGTCACACACCCAGTCACACAATTTATTAGCAGCACTCAAGATTTGAGGGAAGTGTCTACATAGGTATGTCTATAAACTAAGCAAACTTCAAATAATTTTTCCTTAGGTAGATTGCAAATGTTAGAAGTGTGATGGGGAAGAAAGAGGCAGCTAGAAACATTTTTAGGGAGTGCAATGAGTTGGTAGATTTTAAAAACTCCATATTAAAATATTCCAAATATTGGGGGTTCAAATGGCTATAACTAAGCAAATACTTCTTTTGAGCAGAGACACAGGATATGAATTGCCTAGACTTAGGAAGGTCTTTTTAAGTTTAATTCTGCTGGCTGCCAAAAAACAATTACTAGAAAATGGAAAACAAAATCTAAACCAAATATATATAGGTTCATAGGTTCATAGGTTTATACTAGGCTATCTGCCCTAAGGCATTTATAAGCCTAGCCCAAATTTTTGTGGTTTACGCCACCCCTTATATGAAAAAATACTGTGCCCATTAGTTTGTTGTGCCTCTGTCCAGCAGTGACACAGAGATGATTCCCGGGATAAACCTATGATCTCCCATCCACAGGTCAAGATTTCTCTTGAACAGAGCCAGCGAGGTGCTCTGCCTCACATGGATCAGGATTTTATTCCACAGCATAGGGAGTCTCTGAGTGATAAATCTATCCCTCCAACACGTCCTATTTATATCCGTGCTAAGGTTTAAGTCGCTTGCTCTAGTGGTTTTGGTGGATTTGGATTTTTTGAGGTGGAGCATGTCCATTAATTCTGGGTTGGACATGGCCTTGTATGTCAGGCACATGTCACCTCTGAGCAGACGGTATGCAACTGAATAGAGCTGGAGTTTCTTCAATCTGGCAGCATATGACAGATTTTGGAGTCCCTTTATCCTTTTGGTGAGGAACTTTTGGGGTCTCTCCAATTGCTGCAGATGTCGGGTGAGATACATCCCGAATGGGGCATTGTACTCTATCATTGGTCTAATAAGTGAAGAGTACAGGGGAACAATGACCTCACTAGATCTGGATGTGAATCCCTTCATGATCAGGTGGGCAATGTAGAAGGTCTTTCTAACCACTTTAGCAACGTGAGTGTCAAAAGAAAGGCCACTGTCAACCGGGGTCCCCAGGTCCCTGATAACCTCTTCTGTGCTTAGTGGATTGCCACCTATATGGTAGCTTGGGGTTACCTTGTGTTTCCCGAAGGGTATGACTATACATTTTTTGGCGTTTAACTTCAGGCCATGGCTCTGGCACCAGCTATCTGTTTCCGTGAGTCCCTTCTGAAGGATATCCGTGTCCGATGCACTTTCCACTATGGCGCCCAGTTTGCAGTCGTCTGCAAACTTTGTCAGCCAAAGTCCTCCCATGTTGGCCTGTACGTCTGAGAAGTAGATGCCGAACAATAGGGGGCCAAGGACCAAGCCCTGTGGGACACCACTTGTGACCGGCTTGGAGTCTGACATAGCGCCAGCAACTCTAACCCTGTGGGTTCTGTCCTTAAGCCAGTTTGCAACCCATCTTGTGACATATGGGTTTACATTTAAGCTGGTAAGTTTTTCTACAATACCCGAGTGGGGTATTGTATCGAAGTCCTTTGCAAGGTCAAGGTAGGCTGTATGGACTGCCTTTCCCTCATCAATGGCCTTGGTGACTGTTTCGAGGAAGTCGACCAAGTTCAAAAGGCATGATCTGCCCTTGACGAAGCCAAACTGGGTCGGGTCCAATGTCTGCAAGTCCCCTATATCTTTGTTTATGAGCTCCATTATGATCCTCTCCATAGCTTTGCAGACTAGACTTGTTAAGCTTATGGGGCGGTAATTACCAGGGTCCGTAGAGGCACCGCCTTTGTGGAGTGGGACCACAGTTGCCGTACGCCACTCCTTGGGCACGTATCCTGTGGTAAGGCTGAGATTAAACAGCTGCCTTATGTGCGGGTTTAATTCCTCATTTAGCTCGTGTAGCACACAGCCGGGGACACCATCCGGTCCCATTGATGCTGTGTTTTAGCTTTAGAGAGCAGCTTTCACCTGCGCATTTGAGATGTCTGGGAGGCTACACTCTGCTGGGATAGTTATCTCTCCTTTAGGGGAGAGGGGTGAAGTTTGCACTGAACCTGTCTGCCAGTATGTTGGCAATGTCTGTGGGTTCAGTGATTTTGTATCATTTTGAACTAATTCTGAGCATATCTGGGAGTTTCCACCCAGGTTCCTAACATAGCTGAAAAAGGCCTTATGATTGTCCTTTGAATCCATGGCAATTTTTCTCTCAAAATTGGCCTTAGTTGATTTTATGAGTGCTCGTATTTTTTACTAATAATGATCAGGGGTGACTTCCCTTTTATGGATTTTGTTCTATCATGTAATAGCTTTCTCCTCTTATTGTAAAGTTTGTTAATGGCTGGGGTCCACCAGACTGGACGTTTGCCCTTTGTGGAAAGAGTCTTGGTTTTATTTGGGATTGCCTGATCCATGCAGTCCTGGAGGTGTTCATAGAAGGCATTTGTAAGGGCTTCCGCAGCTTGGGTTGTGGCTTCCACTGGCTCAGGGGCCTTGAAGGATACCACACCAGTCTTGAGTAGTGTGAAGTTTGCTTTAGAGAAGTTCTTCACTGTGGTCTTTTTTGTTTGGGGTGGGGGCAGGATGTGGATTTCCAGTGAGATTAGTTTATGATCAGATCTCACCAATGAGGGATATACTTCCGTGTGGAGCATTTTGTCCCCATGTTTGTGATAATGAGATCTAGTATATTTTCTCCTCTCATGGGAACAGTGACTAGCTGTTCCATGGCATTTGAATTTATGAACTCCAGGAACCGTTGGGCTAGAAAGTTAGGGCTTGAGTAATGTTCCCAGTCTATATTCGGGTAGTTGAAGTCACCCAATATGATGGTGTTTGGAGATACATTTATACCCTCCAGTGTCTTCAGGAAGGCTGTGTGGGGTTCCTGAGTTTGAGAGGGTGGCCTGTAGCATGCTACAATTTGTAGAGCAGTTTTGCCTATGGTTAGTTGCACCTGGATGGTTTCCGAGCTTGGCGTTGCCACCAACCTGGAGGTGTGGGTATCCTTTATGAATATGGATACACCCCCTCCTTTTGTGGTGTGGTCCGGGTTTTGGGGCCAGAACGCATGATATGAGGTAAAACCTAATAGTGCCGTGATGCTCTCAGGAGCCTTGAACCAGGTTTCAGTTACAGCACAGACATCGATGTTCTCCATACTGAGAAGGGCCTCGAGTGCGTGCATTTTGAGATTTAGACTTCTGGCATTGAGCAGCATTACCCTCAGTTTCTTCCCATTTTTGTTTTCTAGGGTGGTAGGTTTAGAATTTGAGCCTTGCCTAAAAAAGGCACTATGGGGGTGGCAAGAGCCTTAGCCAATATCCGGAATCACAGGGGTAACAGGTGCAAGCCGTCCCTTGCGAAGCAGCGTGGCTTGTCGAGCATGTCATCCCAGGCAGACAGACACTGGATCCCCTTTGAATGACACCAGACATTAAGCCAATTGTTAAAGCTGATCATCTTGTCTCTATATTGTGGCATCATTCTTGGTGAAGGAAGGATACTGCTCAGGGTCAGGGTCATACCTGCCTGGGCTACATAATCAGAGAGCTCCTCTATGTCTCTTTTCATGTAGTCCAGGGAGGTATGTCTCAGGTCGTTCACACCAGCATGGACAATGACTGTGTCATATTTGTACTTGCCGTGGAGTGACCAGAGTGCTTGTGTTATGTGGTGGACTCTAGCGCCCGATAGGCAGCTTACTGTGACCCTCTCCTTGTTCAGCCTGGTGAGTGGGACGTCAGTGTGTCTGACTATGGAGTCACCTATGACAAGTATGTTTGGTGTTGTATTTGGCCTTAAGGGCTGTGACTGCTTTGCACACTCCTTTTGTGGTGTATGTGTTGCTTGTGGGGTGTCTTGAGGTAGCAGTTGTTTGGGTGTCTGCTTTGGAGGCCTCTGCTGTTTAGGCAAATTTTTACTCAGAGCCTCCGAGTATGTCTTTGTGTGTTTATGTGTTTGATTCAGTGGTGTGGTAGCATTATGTGAGGCTGGTTTTGTGGTGTGTGTAGTTGCCTTCTCCTCCTGTCTGGTCTTGCCAGTCCTGAGTTGAGAGAGCTCAGCCTCCAGTTTGGCTAAATAGCTGCATCTCTCGCAAGTATTTGTGTTATGTGGGAGGAGGAGAGGGTTGTCCTGTGTACATGAGGCAGTTATAACATTGCCTCAAGATTCCCAGATTCACCAGCTGGACCGGAGAGGAGATTGACAACTGACCTTTGGACATGCTAAATTAATATTGGGAATTCCTTAATAATTGAAAACAAGGGCCAGTGGGGAGTGAGGGTGTAGTGCTTTTAATTTTTAGTGCTGACTTATATAATTGCTATAGTGAGCAAGTGCCAGGTAACTTGAGTGCAATGTGTTACAAGTAACTAAATGCAAAAACGACAAACAGTAACTTTCTTTCAAGTGAAACAAGGAACTAGTACAGTAAGCAATGCAGATATCACTAGTGATCCACAGAAGCGCTGAGAAGCCGCGTATTAGGTGGAATTAGCTTCCAGGGAAATAACAAGCAAACAAACAACAAGCATATAAACAAAGCTAGATTCAGCAGGCCTGGATCTAGTCTATGCTAGAGCAAACAAGGTGTACCAATTTCAGTAAGATACAGTTCAAATATTCAGGCACTATAAACCTTTAACCAGAAATTCCCAGCTCAGAAGGGCAGAGTCCAGCCTCTTCTCCCACAAGAGTGCAGACCACGAATATGAAGTATTAAATAATGTAAAAGAGATGAAAAATGGAAGAGGAATCTTTAGGAAAGGGAAGGTGCAAAGTGCATAGAAATAAATGGTATTTGTGGGAACTATACATGCAGAATAATGTTCAGGAGGAGTAAGGTTTAAGAGAAGTTTGGAATTGTGTAATGTTGGAGATAAAGACAGTTGTTATAAAATAAAACATGCAATGTGTGTAAATGGAAATACGTTAACACTTTTTTTTCTATTAATGTATGTGTGCTTATGTCTTAAATAATAATTTAATAAAACCATTTTGAAAAAAAAGATTAAGGTATGAAGTTCTGAAAACTGTCAACAGTTCATTTTGGTTAAGTAGTGAGCAATGATCCTACAAAATTAAAAGGAATACATTTATATATTCAACATATCTTCTCTGAAGCAACAAAATATCTGTCTTACCATTCAATGTGTCTCTAAGCAATTCTTTGAATGCTGGGTAATAGCTGCTCTCTGAGCTTTCAAGGATTTTTGCCATTTTTTGCACAACTGGAGTTTGTAACTGAAACAACCAATGAGAGAAAAAAGATCAATCATTTTTGAGTGTAAGCATTCAAATATTTATATTTTTAAATATAGTTCATATATGCCATATATCTAGTAACAAAACCTTTACAATCAGTCTTCTGAACTCCTAGTTAAAGTAAACTTGAAGGGGATACCATTAAAATTTTGTCAATTTAAGGATAAATAAACCTTATAAAAACGGATCATAACATCAGTGGCCTTCAAACCCACCTGCCAAACCGAAATAGTCTCCAGGCTTTGCAACAACTGGATAAGTGCTATTAGTGTTTTTTTTTACCAGTTTTGAGTTATTTTTAGCAGTTCTTATCCAATTCAAGTTCTTTTTATTATCAGTTTCAGTTATTTTGTCAAGTTTCAACTATTTCATTTACTGTCACTCTTATTCATCCCTATAACAATTGGGGTTAAGTGTTTTAAGCTCTTATTTTGACAAATTCCACCTAACAGCTGCACTGTAGCTTGCTGGCTTAGCTGTTAGAATTAAATCCTGTTTTTTCTTCCTTTGGTGAAAGAAAAGAGAGAAAAGCTAATTCAAGTTTTGATTGCTTGGAGGGAGTTTATACATTAAACCGATATTGGCTATTGAGTTCAGACAGCTTTTTTTAAATTCTCTGTACTTGTTTTAAATGTGGTGTTAATGCACAGGCCTGAGCTGTGCGCAGTGGGGTTGCAATCCACACTATACAGACACATGTGATATGACTTGACTGTTTGTCTAGTATCTGTGCCATTCTCAAAAAAATTCTGAGTCGGTCCTCTGCATCTGTGAGTGGGATTCCCCCAGCTGTGGTATGTGACAATATTCAATACCTTGAGCTACCGCTCTACTACTAATTGAGAAGAAACCAGTCCTTTCTGTCTATGGAACTGCATCACAGTCCTATTTACAAATAAGCACACGCAGTGGTGCTGAAATCCTGGTAGCTGCTTTTATTAAGCCCCCAAATTACTCTACTCCTTCACTTACTAAATATAAATACCCATTCCAATGTACTTCTATCACAACCTATGTACTCCTTTAAACAGTTTCGCCTGTGCAGTAATCCACAAAAATTTAGATATTTAGTCACAAGTTTCCTTACCTATGTACTCCTCCATTAAACACTTGAAGTTCTGGACATTATGGAAGGTCAGTCAACTTGTTTACCTTTTCTTGCCAGGCAGTGTAGGAATTACCATATGCTCAACAATAAATTCTTACGTAACACAAATAATTCTGTCCATGAAAAGTACAAACATTAAACTAATCTGAGGAACTTGCTAATAATCAGGTTATGTAATAAGCTATATACAATGAATGCATATAATAGGAACCAATATGGATTCTCCAACTGCTTACAATTCAATTATTTCACTAATTAATAAGCAGTAAATTTAATTGATAAGTATTAGAAATCTCTGTATACTATTACAATATGTAATACATGCAACTTCACTATACCTTAGTGACAGCATATGGTATAAAAATATATACAAAACGGTGTAATATTCAAAATGAACTTTCATTCAATGTGTTTTAAAAAAGGAAAAAGATTTAATGAGAAGTTATGTACTTACCAAAACGTTCCATGTTAGTTGTCTTCTTCTATCCTTCTTTCTTGCTGGATGGTTTCAGAGCTGAACCTAGGCTCTGACTCAGCCTATTACTAAAGCTCGAGAGCCATTTTTACTGGCTTGAGGCTATCCTATGTCCCATAATGCTAGGCGTCATATACCCAGATCTCGTTTGATAGCTAACACTATGGACATACATGTCCCACCACAACAGAGAATATATACATATATATATATATATATATAAATATATATATATATATATACATATATATATATATATATATATATATATGTATATATATAGAAGCTCTTATAAATATATACATAACTCTTATAAGAGTTACCGAGAGAAGCAAGAGAGCTAGCTGAGGAGATAACTCTAGTGACGAAAAATCTCACAAGATAGTCTCAGTCTTAACAGGCTAGGGGGATGGAGGGTGGGACGCAAGAAAGAAGGTGAGAAGAAGACAACTAACATGGAACGTTATGGTAAGTACATAACTTCTCAATGTTAAGTTGTCAATCTCGCCTTCATTCTTGCTGGATGGGACAGCGTCCCTAGCACCTGGGTCCTGGGTGGCTCAATGGAACAGACTCTTGAGTACAGTGGAACCAAAATCAGCCCGGCTTCTGGAGGCCATGTCCAGCTTGTAATGAGAAATGAAGGTATGAGGAGAGGCCCATGTGGCCGCTGCACAAATGGAATCCATAGGCAATCTTGCCTGAAAGGCTACTGAAGAAGCTAATGCTCTGGTTGAATGAGCTCTGGGCTTAGAAGGGAGCTCTTTATGCCTCAATTGGTAAATCAACATGATAACAGAGGTCAACCACTTGGACAAGGTTACTTTGGAAACAGGCAGGCCTTGCTTCCCTTCGATGTAAGAGAGGAAGAGCTGGTCTGATTTCCTCGTCTGCTTAGTTCTATCCAGGTAGAAGCATAATTGACGGTGAACATCCAAACAATGTAACTTTCATTCAGCCCTGTTGGTATAATTTGGGAAGAAGACAGGCAGATCGATGGTCTGATTCAGATTTTTTTCAGAGAGTACTTTGGGTAAAAAGGATGGATTAGTCCTAAGTGACACTCTATCTTTGTGAAAAACAAGGTAAGGAGGGTGAACACAAAGGGCCTGAAGTTCCAATACCCTTCTTGCTGAAGTGATAGCTACTAAGAAGAGAGTTTTCCACGAGAGTAGCTTTAACGAACAGGAAGCCGCTGGCTCAAAAGGAGGGAGAATTAAAGACGACAGCACCAAATTTAGGTCCCACGAAGGGGGAGGGTCTTTTACCGGAGGCCTAAGTAAGAAGGTTCTTTTTAGAAAGGCTTTGCAGAGCTTGTGGGACATAATGCTAGTCTCTGACAAGCCAACGTGGAAATTTGCAATAGCTGCCAGCTAAACTCTGATGGTGGCTGAAGAAGAACCCATTTGAAAAAGTTCTGCCAAAAACTCTAAAACTGTTTGGACAGAAGCTGTAAAAGGGTCCACTTGTTTTTCCCCTGCCCAAACAGAGAAACACTTCCATTTGCTAGCATAAGTCTTTCTGGTAGTAGACTTGTGAGAAGTGAGAATGATGTCGCAAACTGAATGAGAGATTAAGGGAAGCCTGGCTAGGGTTGGAAGTGGAGCAACCAAGCTGTGAGGTTGAGAGATTGAAGGGATTGATGCAGCCCACCCGAATGACAGGTCAGAAGATCTGGCACTGGGTCCAGATGCCAGGGCTGTTCCAGTAGATGAAGTTGCAGGAACGGAAACCAAATTTGTCAAGGCCAGTAAGGGGCAATAAGGATCATACTGGATCTCAAAGCAGTTGCTTTCTGGATTAACTGAGTAATTAAGGGAAAAGGGGGAAAAGCGTACAGAAGACCCCGGGGCCAATCGTGGACTACAGCATCTCTGGAGGGGAAGACCTGGGAGAGGGAAGAGGGTGAAGAAGTCTTAGCACTTGCTGTTTTGAGGGGTTGTGAAAAGGTCGCAACAAGGCTGACCTCATCTTCTGAAAATTCTTTCCACTACTAGCTGGTTGAGAGACCACTCATGGGGCATGAGAATGGCTCTGCTCAGCCTGTCCGCTATGATGTTGGACTTCCCGGGGATATGCGTTGCTACCAGAAACCGTTGAGAAGAGATCGCCCACTGCCAAAGTCTGAGTGCTTCTTGACATAGGGGATAGGATCTGGTTCCGCCGTGCTTGTTGATGTACCACACTACAGACATATTGTCTGTCTGAATTGCAATAGTCCCGGTGGGTAGAGAGTCTTGAAGGGCCCGCAACGCTAAAAGTACCGCTCTCATTTCCAAAACATTTATGTGCAGGTGGCATTCAAAGGGTTGCAATGTGCCTGGACTGTCCTGCCCTGAAAGTGCACCCCCCACCCGATCAGGGAGGCATCCGTTGTCACAGTAGCAACAGGAGGAGGAAGGACAAAAAGTCTGTCCTGAAGTACCTGAGGGGAGACCATCCACCAAGAAAGGTGCCTTTTGCATGACTGAGTGATTAGAATGATGTGTGACATTGGAAGCTGCTGAAAGGACCACTGGGAAAATAGCATCCACTGCAGGATCCGCATGTGAAAGCGAGCTAGGGGGAGTAATGTGATTGCTGCTGCCATGAGGCCTAGGGTTTTTAGTACGAATCTGGCCTGGACTCTGCTCTCCTGTAGTAGGATCTGAACATGATCGCGAATGTCTGAAACTCTTCATACAGGCAGTTTTGCTGACAGCTCCACAGTGTTTAAAATGGTGCCTATGAAGGTAATAGACTGACAAGGCGACAAGGCAGACTTTTCGAAGTTTATAGAGATACCTAGCTCGTTGCAAGTTTGAACAGCATAATCTCTGGACTGGAATAGTTGACGCCTGGTGGTGGCAGTAAGGAGCCAGTCGTCTAAATATGGAAACACCTGGAATCCTTGTCGTCTCAGGTGAGCCGCAACCACTGCCATGCATTTGGTAAACACCCTGGGGGCTGTGGTGAGGCCAAAGGGCAGGGCTCTGAATTGGTAGTGACTGGCTCCCAGCCGGAAGCGGAGAAACTTTCTGGAGCGCCTGTTCATTTTGATATGGTAGTACGCATCCTGAAGGTCTATAGAGCACATTCAATTGTCCTGACCCAGAAAGGGTAGAATGGACTGTAGCGTGACAATCCGGAACTTCGTTCTTTGAACAGACTTGTTCAGCCTGCTGAGATCCAAAATAGGTCTCCAGTCCCCTGTCTTTTTTGGTACCAAAAAGAACTTGGAGTAGATTCCGGATCCTTGCTGGTCTGCTGGGACTGGCTGGATAGCTTTTTCTTAGCAGCTTTGAAATTTCTAGTGCTGCTTGATCCCTCAAACCGGGTGGAACGTCTGGAAGGGGCCCCTTTGGCTGTTGTGGGGTGTGAATAAAGGGAATTCTGTAACCCTCAGTCAGATATGATCGATCGTACCCATTTGTCTTGCGTGAGGGAATGCCAGGCTTCTGGGTACAGTGATAGTCTTCCCCTGACTGCCTCCGGAGGTGGACAGTCGGGCAACTCCTCAGGGGTGTTGGAAGGGTTTGTCTTGGGTGGCGTCTATTGTTGTTCCCTCCTCTGCCTCTGGAGGGAAGCTCACCATGTGCATCAGGCAGTACTCCCTGAGGTTTGCAAAACCACATTTTGCCACTCTTCTGACCCTTAGGGTATGGTCTAGAAGGAGTGGAAAAACAGACTCCCACGGCAGAGAGAGTCTTGCCTTCCTGCTCGCACCTGGTCAATGTATCCTTCACTTGAGGACGCCTTGAAGGGGTCAGCAAAGTTACAAAACCGCATCAAGGCGTGTCTCCTTAGAGCAACGCCCGTGCCTGCAGCCCTACTCACCCCATTGGCTGCATACGAAATGAGCCGCATGGAGGAGTTGACAATCGAGTTCAGGGTCACCAGCTGGGAGTTGAACTTTTCCTGAGACCCCGCAGCTGATGGGTCCTGTAAGGTATCACCCAGTTCTTTGAGAAGGTCTCTTTGAAGACGGGTGAAATGGCACAAATAATTCAGCGACCGCATGGCAAAGGTCGCTGAAGAAAATATCCGCTTACCATACCTGTCCATAGTCCTAGATTCCTTATTAGGAGGATGGACAGGTACTGAAGGGTCAGCCAACTCCTTCTTAGTGGCCGCCGCCACCACCATGGCATCAATAGGATGCCCTTAGTTAGAAACTGCCTGTCAGAAGGGGCTGTAATAAATTTTGTATGCCTCCGGGGAGTTGGTTCTATAGTATCCGGAGCCGTCCATGCCTTTCGAGCCATCACATCCATGAGTAGGTCGAAAGGTGGAGACACCCAGGAGGTAGAAGGGTGAGAACCAAATGTATCTAGGTACACTGACTCGTCCTCGGAAGGGTTGAGGGCAGACCAGTTCCCCCTCTGCTTGAGAATCTCCAGGATGTCAGAAAAGGAGACATCCTCAGAGGGGGACCTTGGGGACCCTTCCGACTCATCCAGGTCGGTGTCTGATGTGACTGACTCAGGGGAGTCCACATGCTTCCTCTTACATGTTCTCTTTCGAAGGGGCTCCCTTGCAGGATCCGGGGAGGCCTAGGAAGAGGAGGATACACCCAATGGGGCTACCTGGAGCATTGGTTCTCCACGCTTGGGGTCGGGAGGGTAGGCTGAGGCCAAAGCAGGCACCATAGAGGGAGGGGCCGACGGGGTCGACCGTGGCGCCGGTATAGGAGCCAGCACGCTCCTCATGACCTCAAAGGCACCCCTATCAGGCAGGGAAGAGGGACCCAACTCTGAAAAGATAAGGGCCCCCCCCGGCACCAAGAGGGACGGCTCCGAGTCCGATGTAGGGGCCGAACTCACCTGCGCCAAGGCTCGGGAGAATGGGGTTGGACAAGGGTCCGATGCCACTCGCCCCCTCAGAGCCGACGAGGGAGTCTCAGCGCCCAGATTTCTCCAAGGAAGGGATCGGAGCCGACAAGAGTGGTATCGGTTCCGACGCCCCAACAGTGCTAACCCAGACGACCTCCAGCTCTGAGCTCAAAGGAAGAGTCGGAGGAGGAATTGGAGCAGGCATTGGGGTAGCCACTGCCTGATGAGAAGGGCTATGCAACATCTAGGCCAGTGCCTGCGACTTTAAGAGCCTACTGACTACTCTCTCGAGGTCGTGATCCGACAGCCTGGAAGACCGAGAGGAGTGAGACCTATGGCTCCGCTCCAATAGTAAAGGGGACTTCGGAGCCGAACGCACCGACTCCAAGGAAGGAGATCAGGAACGTTTTCAGCTTGGAGATGGCTCCAACACTAAAGTCGGAGCCGACTGAGGCCTCAATGCATCGGTTCCGGCCGGAACCGACGAGATAGAAGGAGGTCCGCTCGGCACCGGCTCCGGACATGGAGCCGATGGTTTGGCTGGCTTAGAAGGTCTACCAAACGGAAGCTTCATTGGAGTACCTTCAGGCTTTAGCAAGCCCCTAAGGATGAGCTTGTTTCTGCGTTCCTGCAGGACTCTTGGACTGAAGGCATGGCAGACAGAACAAGAGTCCTGCAGGTGCAGAGGGCCCAAACAATATACACAAGAAGTTTGACCATCTGTCAGAGACATCTTCTGACAGCACGAGTCACACTTCTTAAATCCTGAGACCTTGGTATCCTTGGACATGATACCACAGGACCGGGACAGAAAGTCTATTCAAGCACACAAAGCACAAACACATTCAAAAACTCTTGAAAAGACCCATACAACAACTACTTTAAAAACTTCGCTACAGGGAAGGGAACAATATTCCACACACACTGAAAGGGAACCCCCAACTATCAACTAAAGAAAAGGACCAAAGGCCTATCCAGCTTAAGGGTGGAGAGAGAGAAGAAACTACTAAGAAAAGGAGGGGAAAACTAGCTGGTACACTACTAACACTACTAGGACAAAAACTACTAAGAGAAAATTTACAAAAACTAACTGCAAATATAAAAAATTTTTAATACGACCTGGAGCCAGTGAAAAATGCAACCTCGTAGCTGAAGCAGCAAACGAGATCTGGGATATGACGCCTAGCATTATGGGACATAGGATAGCCTCGAGCCGGTAAAAATAGCTCTTGAGCTTTAGTAATAGGCCGAGTCGGAGCCGAGGTTCGGCATCGAACCCATCCAGCAAGAATGAAGGCGAGATTGACAACTTAACATCTTTCATTACCACAGTATGTGGAAGCAAACTAATGTTAGTATGCAGTACTGTTACATGAAAAGGGCAAGTTAAAATTGTGTTAAGTGAAGACAGTGAATTCTGGTGATTAAAAGTAGGTTAAAAAGAAGTAATGTTTCATATATCAAAGCTTAAAATGAAGTTATGTACTTACTATAGTGCTCCATTTGTGCTGTCCATTTTCATTCTTCCTCAACCATTGGGTTTGGATCCGACTCGGCCGTTACTAAAGCTTGTGGCCAACTGAATCTCTCAAGCTCCTCCCTACCCATAATGCTCCAACCCCTAATATACCTCAGATCTTGTTGCTAGATGACATAATATTAGAATAATGACGCTGACAAAGGTAACCAAAATCTGGGGCTCAATACAAGACAATGTGGTGTCTTTATAACATCTCATTCTTCTAGAAATCTATGATGACAAATGTTGAGGGTTGGTGGGTGAGGAGTTGAAGAATGAAAGTGGACATCACAGATGGAACATTATGGTAAGTACATAACTTCATTATCTGATGTTGTCAATTTTCATTCATTCCTCAACCACTGGGACAGAGTCCCCAGCTACCTGATTCTGAGCATAGTTGAACCAAAGGCTCTACCCCTGGAGACCAGATCCAATTTGTAATGGGTATTAAAAGTAGGAAGATTAGCCCAAGTAGCAGCTGCACATATGTCATCAATGGAAAGATTGTATAAAATACGTATGAGGTTGCCATGGATCTAGTAAAGTGGGCTCTTAAAGGTTTTGATAATGAAATGCCCAACTTATTATAGACAAAGCATATGCAATCAGTAATCCATCTTGCCATTGTTACCTTTGTAACAGATTTGCCTAGCTTGTTGTCTGCAAAGGATATAAATAACTGATCAGACTTTCTAATTACTTTTGTTCTGTGTAAGTAGAAACCTAATGGTCGATGAACATCCAGCAAGTGTAACATTTATTCACCTTTGTTTTCAAATTTTGGAGAGAAAACTGGCAAGTTAACAGACTGATTGATACTGAATTCTGATACCACCTTAGGAAGGGAGGAAGGGTTAGTTCTTAATGTCACCCTATCCTTACGGAAAATCAAGTAAGGAAGTTCTGAAATTCTTCAGGCAGAGGTAATAGCCACAAGAAATATAATTTTCCAGGTCAGAATTTTAAGATCACATTTTTCCTGCTGGTTCAAAAGAGGAATGGATTAAGGTCTGCAGTACAAAATTCAAATCCCATGGAGGAGTAGAATCATTATAAGGTGGTGTAAGTAAAATACTGCCTCTTAGAAAGGCCTTCCATATCTTAGTAGATGAAAGTTAGAGACTGCTACTAACTGACCTTCAGTGGTAGAGAAGCTAGCTTCTTCATTGAAAGTTTCTGCCAAAAACTCTAAGACATTTTGTGTAGGGGCTGAAAAGGGATTGATATATTTTCGATGCGCCCAATAAACAAATCTCTTTCATTTACTTTTGTAAATGTTCCTAGTAGAAGCTTTATGGGAAGATAAAAGCAAATGACATACAGGAGAGAAGGGCATAGGTTGGCTGGCTATTAATGGAAGTGGAGAAACCACACTGTTAGCCTGAGGTTTGAGATATCCACATGAATCATGTTTGTCTGATAGGACAGGAGGTCTGGAATCATTATCCAGAATCCAAGGTGGGAAAAGAAGAGACCAAACAAAGGGGAGCCAAAACTGTAAAGGCCAGTAAGGTGCAATGAGGATGGTTTTTGCTCTTCAACCTTGCAGCTTTCTGTAGAAACTTGGGAATCAAGGGAGTTGGTGGATAAGCATAGAGAAGACCAGAGGGCCAACTGTGAAGCACAGTGGCTCTCAGTGATCAGCCTGGTGGGGGAATTAGGGCAAAAAAGCTACTGCACCTGTTAAGAAGAGACGCA